>NC_057801.1:74906735-75206735 GCF_018294505.1 Triticum aestivum | reverse complement strand
CTGTTAAAAGACAAAGGGGTGCGTTATTTTCGCATACCTCAAATCCCGCCAGTAAACTCATGGCGGCATTACGTAATCCGCTCTCAGCGGACGAAATCCTTCCAACCACCATACGCATTAATGCACGGTGATCTTCTGAAATAGACGCCCTCTCGAGCAAATTCCTCAGTTCTCCCGGCCGGACACTAGTAGGCGTCGAACTCTCTGGCCCCTCCGGACTCGGGGATACCCTCCGTGATGACACTTCGGGTTCGCCTGCCTCATCTGGCGGCGCTGCGGATGGAGGCGTATCGCTCTCCATCATCTCCGGAAGAAGGTCCCCCGAAGATGAACTCATCTAAGAAGGCTGCAGATCCGAACTGCAACATAAATATTTTGGTTATCTACAGAAGCACAAATGAAGGTATTTCCTTACTAATTAACTCTCTCTTTTATACTCACGGCTCGCTGGCGGGCCGATCCTTTGATGATGATGGTGCGTCCGGATTCTTTCCGGGCGCCGGACCCCCTGGGGAAGATCTCTTCCCACGCTTAGGGGCTTTGGCCTCCGAATCTTCGGAGGCGGTCCTCTTCTCCCCCTGAAGGGAGGGGCTCTTGCTTCCTCCTCTTCAGTCGCCCCTTTGGGCGAAATATTAGCTCCTCTATTTTCCCCGTCTCCCCCTTCTGTGGGTGCAACCTCCAACATTCTGACCAGCACGGGCTCCTGTGCGGTCTCTGGGAGGGGGCCGGACACCTTATCAGCCTTGATCGCGCCACCCATTCCTGTAAAGAACAAAGGGTCAGAAGGCGAACTCTGGAAAGGCACATAGACAGAATGTCCGGACTCTGAGCTACTTACCTGAGTATCAGGGCGATCGCGGCTTAGACCTGCATCCTCGGCTAAATCCGGACACGCCACCCGCGGTCCGAAGAACAACTTGTACATCTCCACGGGTGTCGCACCCATGAAGTGTTGGAGAATCCGAGGTCCCTCCGGGTTGAATTCCCATAGACGGAGAGGACGGCGTTTGCAGGGCAGAAGATGCCTGATTAGCATGACCTGCATCACCTTGATCAGGTCGATCTCCCTTGTTTGGAGATCTCGAATCCGGCCCTGCAGTGAAGGCACGTCTTTGGAAGGCCCCCAATTGAGCCCTTGGTTGACCCACGACATCAGTTGGCGTGGAGGTCCTGGGCGGAATAAGGGCGGCGGCTTTTGCTTGCTGCCCCTTGGAGCGGTGATATAGAACCACTCCTGCTGCCACAATCCGAGTTCCTCTTGGAAGGAACCCTCGAGCCACGGGGCATCGACCTTTTTGCTTATGGTCGCCCTGCCGCACTCCGCTTGACGCCCCCCGATCATCTTCGGCTCCACCTTGAAGGTCTTCAGCCATAAGCCGAAGTGGGGAATGACGCGGAGGAAGGCTTCGCAGACGATAATGAATGCGGAGATATGGAGGATGGACTCCGGAGCCAAGTCGTGAAAGTCCAGCCCATAGTAGAACAGGAGCCCTCTCATGAAGGGATCCGTTGGGAAGCCTAAACCCCGATGGAGGTGGGATACGAAAACGACGTATTAACCGGGCTCGGGGGCCGGCACAACCTGCCCTTGAGCAGGCAACCTGTGCGAAATCTCGAAGGCCAGGTACTTGGCCTCACGCAGCTTCAATATGTCTCCTCCGTGACGGAGGAGGGCATCCACCGGCCCTGGAGGTCGGAGCCGGACATGGTTAAGGATCCGAAGCGCTCGAATCCGAGGCTCTGGGTGTTGGAACCGGGAGCGGGAAGGAGATTCGATGCGAGATTGAAGAACTATGGCGAGCCTTGGTCCTCTTATAAAGGAAAAAAAAATACCAAGGGCCATCTCCGTGACCGTTTGGGATTCCCCTTCGATAGAGGAGGCGGGGCGATGGGAGCGGTTGGGTTACCCACGCACGTATTGATGAGAATCCCGGAATAAGGGGAACACGATCTCTGCTTCGACAAGGACGTGCCGAGGAAACCGCTTCGCTAAATGCTGAGGTGGTATAATGTTCAAACAAAGGCCTGGTGGCGGTGTGATGTCACGCCGCATAATACGTCAGCAGATTGAACTAAGTGTACATTTTATTCTCTCTACGGTGGAATGTGGAATTTATTTTGCAGAGCCGGACACTATCCTGGTGTTCATTATCTTCTCTGGATTATTCAAGGGAGGAACCCGCCTTGCAATGCCGAACATTATGCACGCCGGACTTATCGTCATTGAAGACTGGTTCAGGGGCTACTGAGGGAGTCCTGGACTAGGGGTGTTCGGACAGCCGGACTATCAATGTCCGCCGGACTCCAAGACTACGAAGATACAAGATTGAAGACTCCGGCTCGTGTCCGGAAGGTACTTTACTTGGCGTGGAAGGCAAGCTTGGCGATACGGATACGTAGATCTCCTACCATTGTAACCGACTCTGTGTAACCCTAGCCCTCTCCGGTATCTATATAAACCGGAGGGCTTTAGTCCGTAGGACAACATACATTACAACAATCATACCGTAGGCTAGCTTCTAGGGTTTAGCCTCCTTGATCTCGTGGTAGATCTACTCTTGTACTACCCATATCATCAATATCAATCAAGCAGGAGTAGGGTTTTACCTCCGTCGAGAGGGCCCGAACCTGGGTAAAAAACATCGTGTCCCTTGTCTCCTGTTACCATCCGCCTAGACGCACAGTTCGGGACCCCCTACCCGAGATCCGCCGGTTTTGACACCGACAGGCCTACTTGCGCATTGTTCGCACACACTTGATGTGCTATCCGCACTCATTATACCTGGGGGCTTCTTTACCAGAAGCTTAATTATAAGGGATTCATGCCAAGCACATGTGTCAAACTTCCACGTGTACCTTTTATTCATCATTATATGCATCGATATGACTTAAGTTTTGGCCAAGCTGGGTTGCCTGGCTCCTGTGCTTACCCCTATGTTCCCGATTGTTCGGCTAGGAGGTAAAGGGAGCACCTCTGCGATTGTTACTGCCGGGTCAGCCGGATGTGTACCTCAGACTGGGTGAAGCCGAAAGCTAGCGTTCTTAAGGGAATATTCGGTGGGTGACTTGAAAGATGATTTTTTACCTATTTATTTATCTGCCCCCAGATGTTTTCCTGCTCTTTTCGCAGTCCGGACATGCACTTTAGGGCATGCCTCTCAGGGAAAGGAACCCTTAACGGAACTATTCTCCCTGGAAGATGTTTCTTACTAACCATGTAATATAGCATAACTAGTTGGGCACTTGTCTGATAAAGCACTAATGACCCCTACGCCTTGTCTCCATGCATGCCCCGGTTGTTTCTTAACCGAGAAGGTATTCGGACACACTCCGGACTCTGGGGTCCCGAGGTTGAAGCGAAAAGGTCGGCAAAGACAAATGATCTACAATCCGGCTAGAAGGAATTTTACATGTCATTTTAAAATACATTGTCAAATCGACTAACTACATTCCTCCTCAATCCCGTCTAACAGGCTGTCTAATTTACAGTCCCGTTGGGAATATTTAGCGGCCAACTCTACTTGGCCGTACACTAAACTCACAGGGATCTCCTTCCCATCAGGCCCCACAGGTCCGAACTCGGCCATGTGGTTGGGATCCGCCTTCTTGTACCGCGTCTTCACCATGGCCCAGGCCTCCCTGGCACCTTGGCGGCAGGCCGAAATCTTCCATAAACAGAAGTGCTGCAGCGCTCCCTAAAGCTTCTCCGCAAGCTCTCCAAGGCCCTCAGGTAGGGAGAGGGACGGCCATAAGGCCTGGACGACGCCGCTCATCGCCTGCCGAACTCGTTCGAGCAGTTGCACCAGCTCGGGAAGTTGATCACCCGTTGATACGGGCATCTCCTCCGCAGGGCGACCTGTGAGCACACCTACAGACATATTTTTGTCAATTGACTTCCTCGCCGAACTCTTCTTCTCAAAGGAGTTCACTCAAGCACTTACTATAGATGCCGCGACGAAGCCGTTGATTCTCCTTCACGGAGCCAGACAGCTCGGCCCGAACACCTTTCAGATCTTCTCCAAGATGGGCGGGGGCATCCTGGATCTTGTTCCTTTCCTGTTGCACCCTCGTCCGCACCCTCTCGCCGGCCTTCAGCTGGCGCAGTAGTTCTTGCCTGTCCGGATCCTGTCCGGCACCACCTGCAATGTCATTGTCAGACTTACACACACGCCGCACACCGATTATCTTTTTGAAATAATGTGTTACCAGGAGGGGTCTCTGTGTTTCCTCCTGTGGCAGCTAGTGCGGCCTCAAGTTGGGTCTTGCACTCTTGTAGCTCCTGGGACAATCGGGTATTCTTCTCTGTAAGATCCTGCATATCAAATGATCCTTAAATCAGTTATTCCAACTACTTTAAGTCTCGGGAGCTACTGGCATATACAATTATTAAAATCTCTTACCCGTATGTCCTTTACATACTGCTCCGTGGCTCTGGTCAAACCATCTTGAGCAGCACGGAGGTGCGTGTCCCCTGCGTTAAAGGCATTCAACGCCTCGAGGGAGAAGCACGCATCACGAAAAACTGTCCGGCGGTGCCTATGGTTCATGGCGCTCTCCACCTCAGACCTGGTGGCAGACAGTCTGTCGGCATCCTCCGTTGGAGGAGTATCCGGCTCGCGCCTTGCACTCGCCTCCCCCTCCAGACCAGGCGTTGGAGCCTGGCTGGCAGAAGCTGGGTTGGCAACTCCTACGCCCACAATCCGGCGGGCACTCTTTCTCCTGCAAAGGTCATGAGCATTCAAACACTTCCTAGGAACTTTGTCCTAAATAACAATAGCGAGCTGACCCTTGTTGGCCAGTTGCCATGGCCTCGGCCTCCTGCCTTGAAGGCGCCCCCTGCGAGACACCATGGTACACGGTGGTCAGAAATGCGCAAGGACGGAATAATGGTGTCACGACTTCGGTCACAATCACCTAGGGAGCCGGAGATAGGCCGGGGTAGTCAGCTGTAATGGCGACTAGAGCATTGTCCATGCTAAGTTGATAGAACACCCCGTCGATTAGCTCCACCTTTATGTCCGGATCCTCTTCAGAGGCCGGATCAAGGGATCTTTCCAGATCCTCGGGTTGTGGAGCCGGGCTATGTATGCTCTCCATAGTCCGGCGCAGATCCTACGTCAAAACTATAAAGTAAGGTACTTAACTTTGAAAGCGTGGGTCGGATAAATGAGCATCCGCTTACCCAGCTTCGAGGGTTGTTCATGGAGAACCCATTCAATGGGCTCGTCTGGAGGAAGTCCTCCTTCTCCACCTTGTACAGGCCGGGCAGAATCTTAACCAGGTCTTCAGCCGATCCCGGCCCTTGGCGGCCATGACGAGTGGCATCATTCTCTCCGTTAAAATCCCACATGGGGTGGCCCCTGTATTGCAGCAGCTGCACCCCCTGCATGATGCACGTGGCCATGACTCCAATCATGATCAGTCCGGAATGGGACAGTAACCTTATCCGGCCCATCAAATAATGGATGCTCTTGTCTTCCTCCAGCTGGGGGCTCCGCGGACGCCAACTCAGGCTTTTTTTCAGAGGAGCATTGCTGAACTCCGGGAGGCCGATCCGAACAGGGTCCGGCAGCGGAGCATCTTCTACGTAAAACCATTCGAAAGGCCAGTCTTCAGACGCCTTCTTAGGGGTTCCGGATGGATATCCGGTCCCGGCGAAGCGCCATATTTCGGCACCGCCCACTTGATATATGGACCCCTCGTGAGAGCGGGGTACGAGGCAAAATAACCTCTTCCACAGCGCAAAATGGGGCTCAATGCCCAGAAATAGCTCGCAAAGAGCTACGAAGCCCGCTATATGCAGAATCGAGGCGGGCGTGAGGTGATGGAGCTGGAGTCCGTAGAACTCCAGAAGCCCGCGGAGGAACGGATGTACAGGAAATCTGAGCCCCCTTATCAGATAGGGGATGAAGCATACCCGCTCCCCTTTTGTTGGGACTTGGGGTAGCCTCCGCTTGCTTCCCACCTTTGTAGATGGCCAGCCCGGCTCGGACCGGAACCATAAAGGTCGGAGGAAGATATCCCTCTGCTTGGAGCGTCACTAGCTTGTTGCGAGGGACAGAACATCTCCTCCAATCTCCTGGCAGAGGGCTGGGAGCGCGAGAGGAGGAGCCGCGTTGACGGTCCATGATGGAATGGATTTTTGGTCAGAGGCGCTCCGATGAGTACTCGTGGAAGGAAGATGGTGAGATTTGGATCTGGATTGTTGCCTCTCTTATAGCAAGATTATTTGCGCAGCTAGGGGGTAAAACATAAAAGATACCCTGTCTTTTCGCATTCGTGCGACGCGTGGAAGAAGGCCATTATTGGGCGTGGAAGCTAAGGAGCGCAATGTTTAAAAAAGAGCCGGACACTATTCGGCAGGTACATGGAACTTAAAGGAGAACCCGCCTTGCAATGCCGAAGACTATATACGCGCTGGATTTATCATCATTGAAGCCTGGTTCGGGGGCTACTGAGGGAGTCCTGGACTAGGGGGTGTCCGGATAGCCAGACTATCATCGTCAGCCGGACTCCATGACTATGAAGATACAAGATTGAAGACTTTGTCCCGTGTCCGGATGGGACTTTCCTTGGCGTGGAAGGCAAGCTTGGCAATACGGATATGTAGATCTCCTACCATTGTAACCGACTCTGTGTAACCCTAGCCCTCCCCGGTGTCTCTATAAACCGGAGGGTTTTAGTCCGTAGGACAACAACCATTACAACAATCATACCATAGGCTAGCTTCTAGGGTTTAGCCTCCTTGATCTCGTGGTAGATCCACTCTTGTACTACCCATATCATCAATATCAATCAAGCAGGAGTAGGGTTTTACCTCCATCGAGAGGGCCTGAACCTGGGTAAAAACATCGTGTCCCTTGTCTCCTGTTACCATCCGCCTAGACGCACAGTTCTGGACCCCCTACCCGAGATCCGCCGGTTTTGACACCGACAATAACACTTCCATTAAAATGCTTAAAGAAGTTATTTTTCCGAGGTCTGGAGTCCCTAGATATCTTATGATTGATGGTGGTTCACATTTTATTCATGGTGCTTTCCGTAAGATGCTTGCTAAGTATGGTGTCAATCATAGAATCGCATCTCCTTATCACCCGCAGTCTAGTGGTCAAGTAGAGTTGAGAAATAGAGAGCTCAAATTAATTTTGCAAAAGACTGTGAATAGATCTAGAAAGAATTGGTCCAAAAAACTTGATGATGCATTACGGGCCTATAGAACTGCATACAAAAATCCTATGGGTATGTCTCCTTATAAGATGGTTTATGGAAAAGCGTGTCATTTACCTCTTGAACTTGACCATAAAGCATATTGGGCTATTAAAGAGATCAACTATGACTTCAAACTTGCCGGTGAGAAGAGTTTGTTTGATATTAGCTCACTTGATGAATGGAGAACCCAAGCCTATGAGAATGCCAAGCTATTCAAAGAAAAAGTCAAAAGCTAGCATGACAAAAGGATACAAAAGCGTGAGTTTAACATAGGAGATTATGTGTTATTATTCAACTCTCATTTAAGATTTTTTGCAGGAAAACTTCTCTCTAAATGGGAAGGTCCTTACGTTATCGAGGAGGTCTATCGTTCTGGTGCCATAAAAATCAACAACTTCGAAGGCACAAGTCCGAGGGTGGTAAACGGTCAAAGAATTAAACATTACATTTCAGGTAATCCTATCAATGTTGAAACTAATATTATTAAAACCGTAACCCCGGAGCACCATGACGTTGCCCTACTCCAACAACAAAGACAAGAATGCATGGCTATTGAAGATAGAGCTGAAAAGAGAAGAACCGGAGGAGATCAACAAGGATGAAGGGATCAAGAAGGCCATGGAGGTTCAAGCTCCGGCAGTGAAGGAAGAAGACATCCCTCAACCTTTACCTAACCTCTTTACTCCAACAGAGATTGAAGCTTTCAAGATGATTGAGTTAGCTCGCATACAGAACAAGTATCTCACACAGGAGAATATTCTGTTGAAGGATCATATCGCCGGACTCAAGGGCATTATCCGCAAGTTGCAGGAGCTTTTACGCTCAATGTGCGATTATCCACCATCATCATCACCACCTCCATCACCTCCGAGGACATAATCACATGGGTATGGGCACTCCCCTTGGCAACTGCCAAGCTTGGGGGAGGTGCCCCGGTATCGTATCACCATCACACTCCTATCTTTACCATTTTATTTAGTTTGATCCTTTTAGTAGTATCTTGATCTAGTAGGTTGAAGTTTTGATATCAAGTAGTTTTGAGTTTTTCTTTGTGATCTCTTTTTGTAATCGAGTCTGTGAGCTATCTATAATAAAGATTAGTGTTGAGGCAAGGGCTTTGCTATGTTGCTGTGATCTTGAGAAAGTAGAAAGAATAAAAGAGTTCATATTGATCTTATGGATAGTGATGACTTCACACATAGAAAGTATGAGGCATAAAAGTTGTTGAGAGTTGATAAACGTAGTTTTGGTCATCGTTGCTATTAATAGGAAGTCATAAGGAAAGAGAGGTTCACATATAAATATATTATCTTGGACACCTTTTATGATTGGGAACACTCATTAAGTATGACATGCTAAAAGAGTTAACGTTGGACAAGGAAGACAACGTAATGGTTTATGTTTTTGCACATCTCAGTTAAAGTATATTGTCATTGACCTTCCAAATATGTTGAGCTTGCCTTTCCCCCTCATGCTAGACAAAATTGTTGGAAATATGCCCTAGAGGCAATAATAAATTAGTTATTATTATTATATTACCTTGTTCATGATAATCGTTTATTATCCATGCTATAATTGTATTGATAGGAAACTCAGATACATGTGTGGATACATAGACAACACCATGTCCCTAGTAAGCCTCTAGTTGACTAGCTCGTTGATCAATAGATGGTTACGGTTTCCTGACCATGGACATTTGATGTCGTTGATAACGGGATCACATCATTAGGAGAATGATGTGATGGACAAGACCCAATCCTAAGCCTAGCACAAAGATCGTGTAGTTCGTATGCTAAAGCTTTTATAATGTCAAGTATCATTTCCTTAGACCATGATATTGTGCAACTCCCGGATACCGTAGGAATGCTTTGGGTGTACCAAACGTCACAACGTAACTGGGTGGCTATAAAGGTGCACTACAGGTATCTCCGAAATTGTCTGTTGGGTTGGCACGAATCGAGACTGGGATTTGTCACTCCATGTGACGGAGAGGTATCTCTGGGCCCACTCGGTAGGACATCATCAAAATGTGCACAATGTGACCAAAGGGTTGATCACGGGATGATGTGTTACGGAACGAGTAAATAGACTTGCCGGTAACGAGATTGAACAAGGTATCGGGATACCAACGATCGAATCTCGGGCAAGTACTATACCGCTAGACAAAGGGAATTGAATACGGGATTGATTGAATCGTCGACATCGTGGTTCATCCGATGAGATCATCGTGGAACATGTGGGAGCCAACATGGGTATCCAGATCCCGTTGTTGGTTATTGGCCGGAGAGTTGTCGCGGTCATGTCTACGTGTCTCCCGAACCCGTAATGTCTACACACTTAAGGTTCGATGACGCTAGGGTTATAGGGAATAGATGTATGTGGTTACCGAATGTTGTTCGGAGTCCCGGATGAGATCCCGGACGTCACAAGGAGTTCCGGAATGGTCCGGAGGTAAAGATTTATATATGGGAAGTCCTGTTTTGGTCACCGGAAAGGTTTCGGGTGTTATCGGTAATGTACTGGGACCACGGAGAGGGTCCCGGTGGTCCACCAAGTGGGGCCACCGGCCCCAGAGGGCTGCATGGGTCAAGTGTGGGAGGGGACCAGCCCCAGGTGGGCTGGTGCGTCCCCCACAAGGGCCCAAGGCGCCTAGGGTTTGGGGAGGGGGCTCCTCCACCTTGCTTGGGGGGCAAGTTTCCCCCTCTCCCCCCCTTGGCCGCCACCCTAGATGGGTTTGGGGCTGCGGCACCCTTTGGGGTGGAAACCCTAGAGGGGGCGCACCCCCTCCCTCTCCCCTATATATACTTGAGGTTCTGGGGCTTCCATACACAAGAGTTTCCACCTCTCCCTAGCGCAGCCCTACCTCTCTTTCTCCTTGTCTCTCGCGGTGCTTGGCGAAGCCCTGCTGGATTGCCATGCTCCTTCACCACCACCACTCCATCGTGCTGCTGCTGGATGGAGTCTTTCCCAACCTCTCCCTCTCTCCTTGCTGTATCAAGGCATGGGAGACGTCACCGGGCTGCATGTGTGTTGAACGCGGTGGTGCCGTCCGTTCAGCACTAGGATCTCCGGTGATTTGGATCACGATGAGTACGACTCCTTCAACCCCGTTCTCTTGAACGCTTCCGCTTAGCGATCTACAAGGGTATGTAGATGCACTCTCCTTCCACTCGTTACTAGTTTCTCCATAGATAGATCTTGGTGTTGCGTAGAAACTTTTGAATTTCTGCTACGTTCCCCAACAAAAATTCCTTGCACCAAGTACATATACTACTTGTGCTTCCAAATATCCTTAAACCCAGTTTTGCCATGAGAGTCCACCATACCTACCTATGGATCGACTAAGATCCTTCAAGTAAGTTGTCATGTTGCAGGCAATAAAAATTGCTATCTAAATATGTATGACTTATTAGTGCAGAGAAAATAAGCTTTGTACGATCTTGTTGTGGAAGTAATAAAGGCGACGGACTGCATAATAAAGGTCCACATACAAGGGGCAATATAAAGTGACGTTCTTTTGCATTAAGATTTTGTGCATCAACCCTAAACGCACATGACAACCTCTGCTTCCCTCTGCGAGGGGCCTATCTTTTACTTTATGTTTTTACTTTATGCTTGAGTCAAGGTGATCCACACCTTTCCCTTTTTCATTTTATCCTTTGGCAAGCTCCTCGTGTGTGAAAGATCATGATATATATATCCAATTGGATGTAAGTTAGCATGGGCTATTATTGTTGACATAACCTAAAGGTGAATACGTTGGGAGGCAACACAATAAGCCCCTATCTTTCTCAGTGTCCGGCTGAAACTCCATAACCGCAAGTATTGCGTGAGTGTTAGCAATTATAGAAGACTACAAGATAGTTGAGTATATGAACTTGCTGAAAAGCTCTATTGTTGACTCTTTCTGATGTTATTATAAATTGCAATTGCCTCAATGACTGAGATTATAGTTTGTTAGTTCTTAATGAAGTTTTTGAACCATTCTTGACATTGTGAATTGTTTGTTACTTGAGTATAAGAAATCATATGATAAATCTATATATGTTGTTGTTATAAGAATGATCATGATGCCCTCATGTCCGTATTTTATTTTTATCGACACCTCTATCTCTAAACATGTGGACATATTTTTTATTTCGGCTTCCCCTTGAGGACAAGCGAGGTCTAAGCGTGGGGGAGTTGATATGTCCATTTTGCATCATGCTTTTATATCAATATTTATTGCATTATGGGCTGTTATTACACATTATATCTCAATACTTATGGCTATTCTCTCTTATTTTACAAGGTTTACCATGAAGAGGGGGAATGCCGGCAGCTGGAATTCTGGCTGGAAAAGGAGCAAACATTGGAAACCTATTCTGCACTGCTCCAAAAATCCTGAAACTCCACGAAACATGTTTTTGAAATTAATAAGAATTATTGAGCGAAAGAAATACATCAGGGGGCCCACACCCTGTCCAGGAGGGTGGAGGGCACGCCCCCCATATTGGGCGTGCCCCTATCTCCTGGGCCCCCTGGTGGGCCCCCGGTGTCCATCTTCTGCTATAGGAGAGCTTTTACCCTGGAAAAAATCGTGGGCAACCTTACGGGATGAAGCTCCGCCGCCACGAGGCGGAACCTTGGCGGAACCAATCTAGGGCTCCGGCGGAGCTGTTCGGTCGGGGACACTTCCCTCCGGGCGGGGGAAATCATCACCAACGTCATCACCAACGATCCTCTCATTGGGAGGGGGTCAATCTCCATCAACATCTTCACCAGCACCATCTCCTCTCAAAACCCTAGTTCATCTCTTGTATCCAATCTTGTATCAAAACCACAAATTGGTACCTGTGAGTTGCTAGTAGTGTTGATTACTCCTTGTAGTTGATGCTAATTGGTTTACTTGGTGGAAGGTCATATGTTCAGATCCTTTATGCATGTTATTACTCCTCTGATTATGAACATGATTATGCTTTGTGAGTAGTTACGTTTGTTCCTGAGGACATGGGTGAAGTCTTGCTTTTAGTAGTCATGTGAATTTGGTATTCGTTCGTTATTTTGATGAGATGTATGTTGTCTTTTCCTCTAGTGGTGTTATGTGAACGTCGACTACGTGACACTTACCTATTATTTGGGCCTAGAGGAAGGCATTGGGAAGTAATAAGTAGATGATGGGTTGCTAGAGTGACAGAAGCTTAAGCCCTAGCTTATGCGTTGCTTCATTAGGGGCTGATTTGGATCCATATGTTTAATGCTGTGGTTAGGTTTACCTTAATACTTCTTTTGTAGTTGCGGATGCTTGCAATAGGGGTTAATCATAAGTGGGATGCTTTTCCAAGTAAGGGCAGTACCCAAGCACCGGTCCACCCACATATCAAATTATCAAAGCACCGAACGCGAATCATATGAACGTGATGAAAACTAGCTTGACAATAATTCCCATGTGTCCTCGAGAGCTCTTTTCTTATCATTAGAAATTGTCCAGGCTTATCCTTTGCTACATAAAGGATTGGGCCACCTTGTTGCACTTTATTTACTTGTTACTCGTTACTATTTATCTTATCACAAAACAATCTATCACCTACAATTTTAGTGCTTGTAGAGAAAACCTTACTGAAAACCGCTTACCATTTCCTTCTGCTCCTCGTTGGGTTTGACACTCTTACTTATCGAAAGGACTATGATAGATCCCCTACACTTGTGGGTCATCAATACCCTGAGCCCTGAGGGTGAACTACTCCCTCCTCGTCATGGAGAGCACCGGGATGATGAAGATGGCCACCGGTGAGGGATCCCCCCTCTGGCTGGGTGCCAGAACACTGTCCCAATTAGTTTTTGGTGGCTACAGAGGCTTGCGGCGGCGGAACTCACGATCTATGGTGCTCCTGAATGTTTTCGGGGTATATGGATATATTGGCGAAAGAAGTCGGTCAGGGGAGCCACGAGGGGCCCACGTGGGTGGGGGCGCGCCCTAGACCCTCTTGGCCACCTCGTTGCTTCCCTGACGTCTATTCCAAGTCTCCTGGATTATGTTTGTTCCAAAAATAACTCTCCCAAAGGTTTCATTCTGTTTGGACTCCATTTGATATTCCTTTTCTACGAAACACTGAAATAGGCAAAAAATAGCAATTTGGACTGGGCCTCCGGTTAATAGGTTAGTCCCAAAAATAATATAAAAGTACATAGTAAACCCATTAAACATCCAAAACGGATAATATAATAGCATGGAACAATAAAAAATTTAGATACGTTGGAGACGTATCAAGAACATGCCAGCACCGCTGATGAAAATAATGCTGCTGATGAAACTGAAAGTACCAGGGCTGATGAAGCTATTCTAGCCGCTGAACAAACTGCCAGAGCAACCACTAGCGTTGCGCCTGAAGAACAAGACAGGCCAGCTGAAGCATCTAATGTTGCGCCTGAAGAAACTGAACAAGTCCGTACGACTACATGAGTAGTGCCTGAAGAAACTGCACCAATTTCTCTGCTCCTCCTGCACCCATGCCAACGCCAAGTCCTATCCTTCCTTCTGCATTAGAAGTGAAGAGAACCAAGGCTACAGAGAGAGCAGCAGTGAAGAAAAGGAAAGCATCTGCTTCGTCAGAGTCTTCAGCTCCCAAGAAGGCGAAGACTTTGACCAGCTCTTATGCAAATCCAATAGATGTTGTTCCTCTTTCAAGCATGCCGTCAAAGGAAATTTTTCCTTTTGGTGAAGATTATGTGATTCCAAGCGAATCAGATGAAGAAGATCCTTCTGCTGCTTCGACAGAACAGTTGGATGAGGAAATTGAAGTGGACACTGTCACTTCAACTCCATTGGTGTCATCGCCCATGCCTCAGTTCACGGCTGCAGAGGCAGGCGTTGAGGAAATTGATGAAGAAGAAGAAGACGTGGACATTGGGTGCACCACTCCAGTGTTGAATGATGACTATTGGGAAAGTCATCACCCCAATACCCCCATGTTCACCCCACTGCAACAGATTCCTCAGTCCACCCCACTGCAACAGATTCCTCAGTCCCTAGTCCAGACTGAAGAAATTCATATGGGCTCTGATGAACCTCAAGCGCCTCTTCTTACCATGCCTGAAGAAATTCTAGCCACTAGTGCTGATGTTAATGCTGCTGAAGAAAAGGGGACCCAGGCTGCTACTGAAGTAGAAACTAAAATTCCTCAGCCTGTGGCCCCTGAGACTGCGATTCAAGAGGCAGTGAAGACATTGACTGATACACCTCAGCCCAAGCCGAAGAATCCCTTCTCAAAGACACAGAAATTCAAGGCTGATGACTTCTTTCATGAGTATGTATTCTTCACTGATTACAACCCGTATGACTTTGCTTGTCTTTGAAGGAAGCGTTTCTGGACAGCAAGTCAGATGAACTTCTACTCTTCACTGCTATTCGATAAGGACAAGATCTTTTACCATGAGCATATTCCTCATGTGGATATGGAATCGCTGCCATGCTTCACACCAGTCCTCAGTGTTGTCCATGACGCTGGGCTACTCAATTTCTGCAATGATATATGTGATTGGAATGAAGAGCTAATTCTTCAGTTCTACGTGACGTTACACATCACAAAAAATTATGATGATATAAATTCTTGGGTGTTGGACTGGATGACAGAGAACACTCACTTCAAAGCACCGGCCTTTGATTTGCTTCATGCCCTACCTGTCAGTCCTCCCCTTGAAGGTTGATACGTCTCCAACGTATCTATAATTTTTGATTGTTCCATGCTACTATATTACATGTTTTGGATGTTTATGGGCTTTACTTTACACTTCTATATCATTTTGGGACTAACCTATTAACCAGAGGCCCAGCCCAAATTGCTGTTTTCTTGCCCATTTCAATGTTTCGAAGAAAAGGAATATCAAATGGAGTCCAAATGGAATGAAACTTTCGGGAGAGTTATTTTTGGATCGGAAGCAATACAGGAGACTTGGAGTACACGTAAGGGAAGCAACGAGGAAGCCACGAGGCAGGGAGGCGCGCCCTACCCCCCAGGCGCGCCCCCACCCTCGTGGGCCCCTCGTGGCTCCCCTGACCGACTTCTTTTGCCTATATATGTCCATATACCCTAAAAACATCAGGGATCACAATAGATCGGGAGTTCGGCCGCCGCAAGCCTCTGTGGCCACCAAAAACCTCTCGGGAGCCCGTTCCGGCACCCTACCGGAGGGGGATCCATCACCGGTGGCCATCTTCATCATCTCGGCGCTCTCCATGATGAGGAGGGAGTAGTTCACCCCCGGGGCTGAGGGTATGTACCAGTAGCTATGTGTTTGATCTCTCTCTCTCTCTCTCTCTCGTGTTCTTGATTTGGCACGATCTTGATGTATCGCGAGCTTTGCTATTATAGTTGGATCTTATGATGTTTCTCCCCCCTCTACTCTCTTGTAATGGATTGAGTTTTCCTTTATCTTATCAGATTGAGTCTTTAAGGATTTGAGAACACTTGATGTATGTCTTGTCGTGCTTATCTGTGGTGACAATGGGATATTCATGTGATCAACTTGATGTATGTTTTGGTTATCAACTTGCGGGTTCATGTGAACTTATGCATAGGGGTTGGCACACGTTTTCGTCTTGACTCTTCGGTAGAAATTTTTGGGCACTCTTTGAAGTACTTTGTGTTGGTTGAATAGATGAATCTAAGATTGTGTGATGCATATCGTATAATCATGCCCATGGATACTTGAGGTGACATTGGAGTATCTAGGTGACATTAGGGTTTTGGTTGATTTGTGTCTTAAGGTGTTATTCTAGTATGAACTCTATGATAGATTGAATGGAAAGAATGGCTTCATGTTATTTTACTACGGACTCTTGAATAGATCGATCGGAAAGGATAACTTTGAGGTGGTTTCGTACCCTACAATAATCTCTTTGTTTGTTCTCCGCTATTAGTGACTTTGGAGTGACTCTTTGTTGCATGTTGAGGGATTGTTATATGATCCAATTATGTTATTATTGTTGAGAGAACTTGCACTAGTGAAAGTATGAACCCTAGGCCTTGTTTCGAAGCATTGCAATACCGTTTGTGCTCACTTTTATCATTAGTTACCTTGCTGTGTTTATATTTTCGGATTACAAATACCTATATCTACCATCCATATTGCACTTGTATCACCATCTCTGCGCTGAACTAGTGCACCTATACAATTTACCATTGTATTGGGTGTGTTGGGGACACAAGAGACTCTTTGTTATTTGGTTGCAGGATTGTTTGAGAGAGACCATCTTCATCCTACGCCTCCCATGGATTGATAAACCTTAGGTCATCCACCTAAGGGGAATTTGCTACTATCCTACAAACCTCTGCACTTGGAGGCCGAACAACGTCTACAAGAAGAAGGTTGCATAGTAGGCATCAAGCTCTTTTCTAGCGCCGTTGCTGGAGAGGTGAGTTCTTGAAGGTATATCTTTAGATCTTGCAATCGAATCTTTTAGTTTCTTGTTTTATTACTAGTTTATTCTATAAAATAAAACTACACAAAAAATGGAATTAAGTTTGCCTCATACGCTTCATCTTTTTAATATCTTTCGTGAGAATGATGGAAAGGAAAATTGTGCCCAATTGCTAGAAGAAGAAGTCTATAAAATGTTTGGTACTAAATCTTCGAATGAGGAGCATGATTGCAATGTTGTTAGTATGAACTCTTTGAATATCCATAGTACTAATGATGATTGCAATAGTTATGATGAAAATGTCTCCTATAAGAATGTCAATTTTGTTGGAGTGCATTGGGTTTGCAAGTACACACCAAATAGAGAAGATAGATTTTGCAAGAGGCATAAGCATTTAGAAACTAAATGGTTACAAGAAAGGCTAGATGTGAGTGGTGAAAATTTAAAATTTCTTTACCGTACTTGTGAACTTTGCAATGAACATGGTCATTTAAATCTCCGATGCAAATTGTTTCATGATCGAATCGTGTCCAAAAATTGTGATGACTTGATTTCCCTTGCACATCATAATGAACTTAGTTTGCTTTTGGGTTATGAAGAAATGAAACATGCAACTAAGCATATTCCAGAATTTAACCTTAAGAAATTTCTTGATATTGATTTAGAGGAAATTTATATGTATTGTGCGGTGAATTGCATTGAAAATCCTTATATTGCCAATTACATAAAGAAAAGGAAGCAAATAGAAGATGAAGAGAATACTAATGAAAGGGAAGAGACTTCCCAATATCCTCCTATTATTTCTTATGATGAATCGGGTAACTAGGAGGAGACTTCTATTCAACCAATCTCATTAATAAGGAGCTCAAAAAAGAGGGTTAAACCCACACATGATGTGAAGAAGAAAAAGAAAATACGGAGAAGCAAAGGTAGAAAGGTATCCCTCCCAAATTATGTTGCTCCTATTACTCATTGTGGTGATGAATATTGCTATACTATTGGTGCTATCCATACTATTAATGATGAGATTGATTATGCTTATGATATGAAAAGGCCCAAGCTTGGGGATGCTATGTTTGATGATGATGACATGTTTGAGAATATATTTGCTGCAATTAATGTTTGTCCCAAGCTTGGGGATGCTACGTTTAATGAAGATGATATTTTTAGCCTCCCAAGTTTTGATATGCAAAGTTGTTATGATGATAGCATGCCTCGTACCTATGATGATTATATTGATGAAAGTGGGTTCGGAAGAGTGTCAACTTTAGGAAGTAATGATCCCAGTATTTTGGAGGATGTTGAATCTTATAATATTTATGAAAGTGGATTTGGAGAGGTCATGACTTTATTTAGTGATGAATCCACTATTTTGGAAGAGGTTTCAATTGATTATGATGAGAACAAAGTTGCCACTTATGATGATTATTGTGATGAAACTTATGCTATAAAAAGTAGTAACGATTGTATTTATAAAACTTGTCATGATTATGATCACCCTTTTTCTGAACATTACTCTTTTAATATGGAAACAATTTATAGTATTCGAGTCTCTTATGATACTCCCACTATTCCGAATAAGAAGAATTTTGCTTATGTGAAGAGTAGTAAATTTTCTATGCAAGTAGATCATGAAAAGAATGCTTTAGGTGCTGGTTATATTGTTTAATTCATTCATGATGCTACTGAAAATTATTATGAGGGATGAACATATGCTTGTAGGAATTGCAATAATGTCAAGTTTCCTCTCTATGTGTTGAAAATCTTGAAGTTATGCTTGTTTTGCCTTCCTATGCTAGTTGATTATTGTTCTCATAAGTTGTTTGCTCACAAAATCCCTAGGCATAGGAAGTGGGTTAGACTTAAATGTGCTAGTCATATGCTTCATGATGCTCCCGTTATGTTTCAATTCTTATCTTTTATGTGAGCATCATTGTCATCATCATGCCTAGCTAGAAAGGCGTTAAAGAAAAAGCGCTTGTTGGGAGACAACCCAATATTTACCTTTACTGTTTTTGTGTGTTAACATGATTATGCTACTGCAGTAATAATGTTTTATAGATTTTGTTTCAATAAAGTGCCAAGTAAGACCTTTAGGATAGCTTATGGTGATAGTTGTGTTGATCCTGCTGAAAATCAGAAACTTTTGCACCCAGTAAATCAGTTTTGATAATTCACAGAAACATGGTTTTGATATGATTATTTTTGCTCTGGATTGGTACACAAATTTCTCAGGTTTTCCTAATTTGGTAGGATATTTGGAGTTCCAGAAGTATACGTTTGATAGAGATTACTACAGATTGCTCTGTTTTTGACAGATTCTGTTTTCTATGTGTTGTTTGCTTATTTTGATGAATTTATGAGTAGTATCCGAGGGTATGAACCATAGAGAAGTTGGAATACAGTAGATATTACACCAATATGAATTTAGAATGAGTTCACAACAGTACCTAAGTGGTGGTTTTATTTTCTTATACTAATGGAGCTTACGAGTTTTCTGTTAAGTTTTGTGTTGTGAAGTTTTCAAGTTTCGGGTAAAGATTCGATGGACTATAGAATAAAGAGTGGCAAGAGACTAAGCTGGGGATTCCCAAGGCACCCCAAGTTAATATTCAAGGACAACCAAAAGCCTAAGCTTGGGGATGCCCCGGATGGCATCCCCTCTTTCGTCTTCGTCTATCAGTAACTTTACTTGGAGCTATATTTTTATTCGCCACATGATATGTGTTTTGCTTGGAGCGTCTTGTATGGTATGAGTCTTTGCTTGTTAGTTTACCACACTAATCGTTGCTGTACACACCTTTTGGGGAGAGAGACCCATGATTTGCAATTTATTAGAATACTCTATCTGCTTCACTTATATCTTTTGAGCTAGATAATTTTTGCTCTAGTACTTCACTTATATCTTTTAGAGCACGGCGGTGGCTTTATTTTGTAGAAATTGTTGACCTATCATGCTTCACTTATATTATTTTGAGAGTATTTTAGAACAGCATGGTATTTGCTATGGTTATAAATTGGTCCTATAATGATGGGCATCCAAGTTGGGTATAATAATACTATCATAGAAAGTGAATTGGATGCTATGATCAATTTGATGCTTGATGATTGTTTTGAGATATGAGGATGGTGATATTAGAGTCATTCTAGTGGAGTAGTTATGAATTTAAGGAATACTTGTGTTGAAGTTTGTGATTCCCGTAGCATGCACGTATGGTGAACTGCTTTGTGATGAAGTTGGAGCACGATTTATTTATTGATTGTCTTACTTATGAGTGGTGGTCGGGAGCGAGCGATGGTCTTTTCCTACCAATCTATCCCCCTAGGAACATGCGCGTAGTACTTTGTTTCAATAACTTGTAGATTTTTGCAATAAGTATATGAGTTCTTTATGACTAATGTTGAGTCCATGGATTATACGCACTCTCACCCTTCCACCATTGCTAGCCTCTCTTGTGCCGCACAACTTTCGTCGGTACCATACACCCACCATGTACCTTCCTCAAAACAGCCACCATGCCTACCTATTGTGGCATTTCCCATAGCCATTCTGAGATATATTGCCATGCAACTTTCCACCGTCATGTTTATTATGACACGCTCCATCATTGTCATGTTGCTTTTGCATGATCATGTAGTTGACATCGTATTTGTGGCGAAAACACCTTCATAATTCTTCCATACATGTCACTCTTGATTCATTGCATATCCCGGTACACCGCCGAAGGCATTCATATAGAGTCATATTTTGTTCTAAGTATCGAGTTGTAATCTTGAGTTGTAAGTAAATAAAAGTGTGATGATCTTTATTATTAGAGCATTGTCCCAAGTGAGGAAAGGATGATGGAGGCTATGATTCCCCCACAAGTCGGGTTGAGACTCCGGACATTATCTAAAAAGAAAAAAGAAAGGCCCAAAAAAAGAGAAAGGCAATAAAAAAAGAGAAAGACACAAAAATGAGAGAAAAAGAGAGAAGGGACAATGTTACTATCCTTTTACCACACTTGTGCTTCAAAGTAGCACCATGATCTTCATGATAGAGAGTCTCCTATGTTGTCACTTTCATATACTAGTGGGAATTTTTCATTATAGAACTTGGCTTGTATATTCCAATGATGGGCTTCCTGAAATTGCCCTAGGTCTTCGTGAGCAAGCGAGTTGGATGCACACCCACTTAGTTTATTTTGTTGAGCTTTCATACACTATATAGCTCTACTGCATCCGTTGCATGGCAATCCCTACTAACTCACATCGATATCTATTAATGGGCATCTCCATAGCCCGTTGATACGCCTAATTGATGTGAGACTATCATCTCCTTTTTTGTCTTCTCCACAACCGCCATTCTATTCCACATATAGTGCTATGTCCATGGCTCACGCTCATGTATTGCATGAAAGTTGAAAAAGTTTGAGAACATAAAAGTATGAAACAATTGCTTGGCTTGTCATCGGGGTTGTGCATGATTAAATACTTTGTGTGAGCATAGCCAGACTATATGATTTTGTAAGGATAGCTTTCTTTAGCCATGTTATTTTGAGAAGACATGATTGCTTTGTTAGTATGCTTGAAGTATTATTGTTTTTATGTCAATATGAACTTTTATCTTGAATCATTTGGATCTGAACATTCATGCCACAATAAAGAAAATTACATTGAGAAATATGCTAGGTAGCATTCCACATCAAAAATTATGTATTTATCATTTACCTACTCGAGGACGAGCAGGAATTAAGATTGGGGATGCTTGATACTTCTCCAACATATTTATAAATTTTTATTGTTCCATGCTATTATATTACCTGTTTTGGATGTTTATGGGCTTTACTTTACACTTTTATATCATTTTTGGGACTAACCTATTAACCAGAAGCCCAACCCAAATTGTTGTCTTGCCTATTTCAGTGCTTCGAAGAAAAGGAATATCAAACGGAGTCCAAACGGAATGAAACCTTCGGGAGAGTTATTTTTGGAACGGAAGCAATCCAGGAGACTTGGAGTACACGTAAGGGAAGCAACAAGGAAGCCACAAGGTAGGGAGGCGTGCCCTACCCCCTGGGCGCGTGCCCCCTACCCTCGTGGGCCCCTCGTGGCTCCTCTGACCGACTTCTTTCGCCTATATATGTCCATATACCCTAAAAACATCGGGGAGTACAATAGATCGGGAGTTTCCCCGCCGCAAGCCTCTGTAGCCACCAAAAATCTCTTGGGAGCCAATATCTGGCACCCTGCCGGAGGTGGAATTCATCATCGGTGGCCATCTTCATCATACCCCGAACGCTCTTTCCATGACGAGGAGGAGTATTCACCCATACGAGAGATGTTTGATTCTCTCTTCTCTCTCTCTGTCTGTCTCTCTCTCTATCTCTGATTTCTTGATTTGGCACGATTCTTGATGTATCGCGAGCTTTGCTATTATAGTTGGATCTTATGGGTTTCTGCCCCCCTCTACTCTCTTGTAATGGAATTGAATTTTCCCTTTGAAGTTATCTTTATCGGATTGAGTCTTTAAGGATTTTGAGAACACTTGATGTATGTTTGCCGTGCTATCTGTGGTGACAATGGGATATTCACGTGATCAACTTGATGTATGTTTTTGGTGATCAACTTGCGGGTTTCATGTTGAACTTATGCATAGGGGTTGGCACATGTTTTTCGTCTGACTCTTCGGTAGAAACTTTTTGCACTCTTTGAAGTACTTTGTGTTGGTTGAATAGATGAATCTTAGATTATGTGATGCATATCATATAATCATGCCCACGAATACTTGAGGTGACATTGGAGTATCTAGGTGACATTAGGGTTTTGGTTGATTTGTGTCTGAAGGTGTTATTCTAGTACGAACTCTAGGATAGATCGAACGGAAAGAATGGCTTCGTGTAATTTTACTACGACTCTTGAATAGATCGATCGGAAAGGATAACTTTGAGGTGGTTTCGTAGCCTACAATAATCTCTTTGTTTGTTCTCCGCTATTAGTGACTTTGGAGTGACTCTTTGTTGCATGTTGAGGGATTATTATATGATCCAATTATGTTATTATTGTTGAGAGAACTTGCACTAGTGAAAGTATGAACCCCCTAGGCCTTATTTCGAAGCATTGCAATACCGTTTTGCTCACTTTTATCATTAGTTACCATGCTGTTTTTATGTTTTCATATTAAAAATACCTATATCTACCATCCATATTGCACTTGTATCACCATCTCTTCACTGAACTAGTGCACCTATACAATTTACCATTGTATTGGGTGTGTTGGGGACACAAGAGACTCTTTGTTATTTGGTTGCAGGGTTGTTTGAGAGAGACCATCATCATCCTACGCCTCCCACGGATTGATAAACCTTAGGTCATCCACTTGAGGGAAATTTGCTATTGTCCTACAAACCTCTGCAGTTGGAGGCCCAACAACGTCTACAAGAAAAAGGTTGTGTAGTAGACATCAAAGGTGCACGTCTCCTCTATCATGAACCTGAGCTCTCTGATCATTTCATGCAAGCGTTGATGAAGCTGCTGAAGTCTGGCCAAGCCCCAAGAACCAAATTCCTCGTGAAGGAATTGCTTTATGTGCCTCGGACCATTTACAGAATTTTGACCAAGACCCTGAGTCCTATCAAAGTTCATGACTCGAATGATGACGAAGTCGTTGGCATCATGAAGAATTAGCTATTCAATATCATGCATGGTATTCCAATCAACTACCATTATTTCTTCATGAGGACTATGGCAAATGTTGTTGTCGGTGTCAAAACTGGCGGATCTCAGGTAGGGGGTCCCGAACAGTGCGTCTAGGCGGATGGTAACAGGAGACAAGGGACACGATGTTTTTACCCAGGTTCGGGCCCTCTCGATGGAGGTAAAACCCTACTCCTACTTGATTAATATTGATGATATGGGTAGTACAAGAGTAGATCTACCACGAGATCAGAGAGGCTAAACCCTAGAAGCTAGCCTATGGTATGATTGTTGTTCGTGCTACGGACTAAAACCCTCCGGTTTATATAGGCACCAAAGCGGGTTAGGGTTACACAGAGTCGGTTACAATGGTAGGAGATCTACATATCCGTATCGCCAAGCTTGCCTTCCACGCCAAGGAAAGTCCCATCCGGACACGGGACGAAGTCTTCAATCTTGTATCTTCATAGTCCAGGAGTCCGGCCAAAGGTCATAGTCCGGCCATCCGGACACCCCCTAATCCAGGACTCCCTCAGTAGCCCCTGAACCAGGCTTCAATGACGACGAGTCCGGCGCGCATATTGTCTTCGGCATTGCAAGGCGGGTTCCTCCTCCGAATACTTCATAGAAGATTTTGAACACAAGGATAGTGTCCGGCTCTGCAAAATAAGTTCCACATACCACTGTAGAGAGAATAATATTTACACAAATTCAATCTGCTGACGTATTCCGTGGCGTGACATCACACCACGGCCAAGCCTTTATTCGAATCGTTTTTACTGTCCCACCTCAGCGCGTTTAGCGAGGCGGTTTCCTTGGCACGTCTTGTCAAAGCAGAGATCGTGTCCCCTTATTCCGGGATTCTCATTAATACGGGTGCGGGTAACCCAGTCGTGCCCGTTGGCACGTCTCCTCTATCGAAGGCGAGTCCCGAACGGTCACGGGTAAGGCTCTTGGTATTCAACCTCTTTATAAAGAGACCAAGGCTCCACTCCTTTCTTTCAATCTCAATCGAATCCGCCCCTCGCCTCGAGTTCCAACACCCAAAGCTCCAGATTCAGGCGCTTCGGACCTTCGATGATGTCCGGCTCCGACCTGCAAGGCCGGTGGATGCCTTCCTCCGTTATGGAAGAAGACGTGCTAAAGCTAAGAAATGCCAGGTATCTAACAGGCGAAATTTCGCATACGCTGCCTGCCCTAGGGCAGGTTATTCCCACTCCCAAGCCTGGTGAAAGCATGGTGTTCGCGTCTCACTTCCTTCGGGGGCTAGGCTTCCCGACGGACCCCTTCGTGAGGGGGCTCATGTTTTATTATGGGTTGGAATTTCACGACTTGGATCCGGAGTCCATCCTCCACATCTCATCGTTCATTGTCGTATGTGAAGCCTTCCTCCGCATTACCCGTCACTTCAGATTGTGGCTCAAGACCTTCAAAGTGGAGCCGAAGATGATCAAGGGGCAGCAGGCAGAGTGCGGAGGGGCTGTTATAAGCAAGAATGTTGATGCTCCGTGGCCTGAGGGCTCTTTTCAAGAGGAGCTCAGCCTATGGCAACAAGAGTTGTTTTATATCACAGCTCCCAGTTGCACCAAATGGGTGGCGCCACCTGCCTTTCGCTCAGGTCCTCCATCGCGGCTGGCATCGTGGGTCAATAAAGGATTTGACTGGGGCCATCCAAGGACGTGCCCTTGTTGCAAGGCCGCATTCAAGACCTCCTAGAGAGAGATCACTCTAGTCGTAGTAGTGCAGGTCATGTTGATTCGTCGCACCCCGCCCTGCAAACGTCGCCCCCTCCACTTGTGGGAATTTAACCCGGAGGGACCACGAGCTCTCCAACATTTTATGGGCGCAACGCCCGTGGAGATGTATAAGCTTTTCTTCGGATCACAAGCGATGTGTACGTACTTGACCGAGGACGCAGGTCTGAGCTGCAATCGCCCGGATACTCAAGTAAGTAGCCCTGTACCTGGACACGCTATCCCATATTTATCATGAATTTGCCCTCAAAAGAGCTGTCGCTTGAACAGGAGTGGATAGCGAAAGCAAAGCTAATCAGATGTCCGGCCCCCTCCCTGAGACCACGCCGGATCCCGTGTTAACCAGAATGCAGGAGGTTGTGCCTTCGGAAGAAGGTGAAGGGGGGAACAAGGAAGCTACCGCCTCCATGAAGGAGGCTGTCAGGAAAGGAGGGATCGAGAATCCCTCCATCCAAGGGAAGAAGAGGACCGCCTCTGAAGAACTGGAGACCATGGTCTCAAAGCGGGGGAAGAAATCTTCATCAGAGGGTCCTGCGCCGAGAGATGCCTCCGCTGCATTGTGCCCGCAAGGGGATCAGCCCTCCACCGAGCCGTGAGTAAAAAGGGGAGTTTTTTTAAAATAAAGGATATCCCTGCCCTATTTATGATGGAGATAACAGAAATTTTACCTTGTAGTTCTGATCTCTGCCCTTCTCAGCAGAGCTCATCTTTAGGGGATCTTCGTTCAGAGATGATGGAGAGCGAAACGCCTCCCCCTGCCATACTGTCTTGCGAGGCGGGCGACCCTGAGGTGTCATCGCGCAGGGTTTCTCCGAGTCCGGCAGGGCCGGGAGGCAGTCGTATGTCCCCCCAAAGCCCTCCGCGTTCGGCCTTCGAAAAAGTCCATCGGACCAGTCCGGCACCACCTGGTGTATGGTCGGAGGAGCTGAAGGATCTGCTCGGGCGAGCGTCTATCTCAGAAGATCACCATGCGTTAATGGGTACGGTGATTGAGAGGATTTCATCCACTGAGAGCGGTTTGCATGAAGCCGTCAGAAGTTTACTGATAGGTTTTGAGGTACGCAAAATGATGTACCTTCTGACAGTTCCGCATATAAAATGCGCCCTGTGTAGATAGTAGCCCCTGAGGCTCGGTGTGTTGTCAAAAAATGACAGTGCACCGAGGATCATAATCCCAGGTATAATATGTCGCCCATCCTATGTAGGTGGCGAAGGGTCCGGTGGCTAGCCGGACTGATGAATTTGCCGAACTAAAGCGGCAACTTGACGTGGCGGATGCCGACATCGCGCTTGTCAATAAGCGACTTGACGAGTCACAAGGTATGCAATTTCTCCGCGGACACCTGGTAAGGGAGCTTGATGCCCGTGCCTTACAACATGTATGCTTGATGCAGATGGTGCCGCTGCCATGGAGAACCTTCGGGCGGAGCTCGCCCGAGCCAAGGAGCAGGCCAGAAAGAGTGATGCGGCTGCCTTAAAGGCGGCCGAAGAGCTAAAAGCCGAACAGGCTGCTCACTGCCGAAGCAAGAAGGAAATGGCCGAGATGGCCGTGAAGTTGAAGAATGCTGCCGACCGCTGCAAGCTTCTTGAAAAAGAAGATCGAGCGGTACAAGAGGACCTGAAGAAGGCCACTACCGAGGCCAAGGATGCTCGCTCTGCGATGAGAGCTATGAAGGAGGAGCTGCGTCAGGCCGGAGATATCGCGGCTGGAAAGCCCTTTCTGCTGCGGAGGAAATTCGTGGATCCTAAATATGCTCAGTTGGACCGGCTGTGGAGTGCGGAGGATGCTTATCTGGACTTGGCGGCAAGTGCCGCGGACGCGGCCGAACACTTCCGAGATCAAAAGGATCACGAAATGGAAAAGGTTTTTTGGTCGCAGTTCCATAATCCAGAGCGCCCACTTCCATTAACCGATCGCTTGGCCGAATGGGCGGAGCTGAATAGGTTATCCGGACTTGCCATGAAGGATGTCGTGAGTCTTTTGTGGCCGAAAAGGCCCGAGCCGAAGAGTTATTTTGGCTTGGTGCAGCAGTTCCTTGGTGCGGTGCCGCATATCAATGCAATGAGGAGGTCGGCATGCATAGAGGGTGCGCGGATGGCTCTTGCCCGTGTCAAGACATACTGGGCGGAGATGAAGGCCACCGATGTTGCATCCCAAGATTCGGACGGAAGCCGAGTACCTGTCGAGCACTATTTTCAGGAAGTTCTGCAGGGCGCTCGTTTAATAGAGACGCAGTGCTCGAAGGATATTATGTTCGAATAACATGTATTATTGTGAAACAATGTATCGATGGAATATAAAAGCTTTTTATACTTGTGCCTTTCAAGAATTAAAATACCTCCTGTGCGGCCGCTAATGTATATGTATATATAACCTGAAAGATGGCAGTCTTCGGCTTCAGCCCCCACACATATAATGCGGGGGTGTTTGCAAAAGGCGCATTTTCACACTTGATCCAACGTCTTGGTCCTATGAAGGAGGTGGTAGCGCGGCAAACTAGGCAACCGGACTATAATGCTTTATCACTTTCACTTAGCCATAGGAGTTTGACAGTGGGGCTACTATATAGCCCCTAGGGGCACCGCGCTCACCCAAATTCGGGGCGCGTATGTGCCTGACTGTGAAACGGCCCTTCGCCAAGGCGGAGGAATCCTAAAGATTCCGTCGGGTCATCGAGTGGTTGACCAGTCTCACGCTATATCATGACAGTCAGTTTTCGGCTTTCTCTACTAAGGTGCTCGCCTGGCCGAACCGGGGCACAATCGCAGTAGTTCTCCTGGTGCCGCCTTAGCCGATAGAGCGGAACATAAGGCAGCAAAACACAGGAGCCGGGCAAACCCAACATTTGACCAAGGACATGATTCGGAGCTGATCCATATAAGGCCTAACTCGAGACGCCGAACACTCCCTAAGGTATTCGGTCTTTATGAAAACGGTCCGAACAACGCCCTTGGTAATAAGCCCCTGGTGTCCAGGTACGCGCAAAATTCTGACGTGGCCCATGCCAAAACGCCAGCCTCCTCCTTGGTTATAGCAAGAAACCAGGGGATGTGTATCAACAAGAGACAGTAAAAAAGGTTTACGCAGGGTCTTAATCTGAAAAGAATCCTTGTCACGGGTCCCTACTGCACGTCTGCGCCTGTGTCTCCGTTGTGCCGTATCCTGGACGGGTGTAGCACGGTGTTCATCTGTAAAAGAGAGGAACTTAGTTGAAAAAGATCGTGCGAAAATGTACGTTATATTAAATAAACAAAGTACGATTCAAAAAATGAATAAAATTGAGCTTTATTGTCTCTTGTTGTACATGCGCGGAGCCCCTTGTACAGGGGTATGCGGCTAGTAAGCCCTTGTATGTTTACGCCGAACTCGTCTAGCCCTATCCGGGGTCTGAACGACCTGTTTAGGTGCTTTGATTGGTGAAGCCGGTTTAGTGTGTGGCTGTCAAGGCAGTCACACAATCTTCCGCGCTCGAGGAACACTCGGTATTTCCCTTTAAGGAGATGATGCCTCGCGGACCGGGCATTTTAAGTGTAAGGGATGCATAATGCGGTATTGCGTTAAAGCGGGCGAAAGCTTCGCGTCCCAGTAGTGCTTGGTAGCTACTTGTGAATGGGGCGAGGTGGAAGGTTAACTTTTCGCGGCGGAAGTTGTCGGGTGAGCCGAACACAACTTCTAGCAGTAGAGAGCCCGTACAATGGGCATATGGGCCTGGCATTACCCCTTGAAAGGAAGTGTTGCTATGGCGAATTTTGGTTGGGTCTATCCCCATTTTGCGGATTGTGTCCTGATATAGCAGGTTTAGATCACTGCCGCCGTCCATTAGGACTTGTGTAAATTGGAGTCCGTCGATTATCGGATCTAATATCAAGGCAGTCCATCCTGCATTCCGGATACTTCTAGAGTAATCCTGATGGTCGAAGGTGATTGGTTTTAACAACCAGTGGTGGGACTCCTCTGGGCTAGGCCGTATGGCGCGTATCTCTATGGGCGCCATTCTGTTTTTCCCTTTTGTTATGTAAAGTGAGTTTACTGTTTTGACTTCTTGTGGGAAATTCTTTTCTTTTCTGGTGCTCTGCTTGTGGGGTTCGTCATTGTCCTCGCTTGGTGTGTCGAGCCCCTTGTGTTCGGCGTTGAGTTTGCCGGACTGCTTGAAGACCCAACAATCTCTGTGGGTATGGTTTGCAGGCTTCCCGGGAGTACTGTGGATTTGGCATATCTTGTCCAGGATTTTGTTTAAGTTAGATAGCTCGTCCCTGTTATCCTTAAGGGGTAGTTTTTTATGATTCTGCCGTGAGCTTTTGAATCCGGCGTTGACTGCCGTGCTCTTTGGGCTGTTTCCCTTTGTCCGGCGGTGGTCCTTGCTGCGTCACGGTTTCCCGTTTCCAGCCCTGACTTCGGATGTACTTGGGTTGCTGGTACTACATCGTGCCAGCCAGCTATCCTCTCCCGCGCAAAAGCGGGTCATGAGGCTTGTTAATGAGGCCATTGTTCTTGGCTTTTCTTGGCCGAGGTGTCTGGCGAGCCATTCGTCTCAGACGTTGTGTTTGAAAGCTGCTAAGGCTTCGGCGTCCGGACAATCGACTATTTGGTTCTTTTTAGCAAGGAATCTATTCCAGAATTTTTGGGCTGACTCTCCGGGTTGTTGAGTTATGTGACTTAAATCGTCTGCAGCCGGAGGTCGGACATAGGTCCCTTGAAAATTTGCCCGAAAAGCAGCATCGAGCTCTTCCCAACTTCCAATGGTGTTTTTAGGGAGGCTTTTGAGCCAATGCCGGGCTGGCCCTTTGAGCTGGAGGCGTAAGTATTTTATGGCGTGGAGGTCATCTCCTCTAGCCATGTGTATGTGGAGGATGTAATCCTCGATCCAGACTCCAGGGTCTGTTGTTCCGTCGTATGCCTCTATGTTTACGGGCTTGAATCCCGCTGGATATTCATAATCGAGAACCTCATCGGTGAAACATAGGGGGTGTGCGGCACCCCTATATTTAGGTGTACCGTAATATTCGGATACTTGATGTGTTGCATTTCTTACTAGAGTTTGCTTTCTTGGCCCGTAGATAGATCTAACTGGGCCATCTTTTTGATGCGAATCCGTGTGCAGATCGCGTGTCGGCTTGTGTGCGGCGCCATTTGCCGCTCTATATTTGCCATGGGGTCATCTATCCGGCCGGGTGGTCTCCTTGTTCTTTGATTGCGGGGGCTCTATGGCCTCCTCATCAAATTCGGGCAGTAGTTTTCGATTCGGGTAGCTCTTTGTTCAACGACTATCGCCGTATTTGTCTGTGGTGTTGAGTACTTTGCTTCATCTGATTCTGAGCGCATCTTCCGCTGTTTTGAGCTTGTGCTTCTGCTTTTTCAGGCTACGCACAGTGGCGACGAGCCTTTTGTGGAGGTTCTTCTGCTCCAGCAACTTGTCCGGCGTGAGATGGTCCGGACTGTTATCTTCGCCGGGGATGGGTTGTTTATCCAAATTGTCCTGTTCGGACGGTTGCTCGATAGCGTGTTCGTCATCCACCAGTCCGCCCTGCTCTATGGCTGGGTCTGTACGGCTGTTGTCTTTGTCGAGGCGGGACTTTGAGCGGCGCTTACGTCGTCGTTTTGACTGCTTTTCGAGGGAATGATCCCTCGTGGCGTCCCGTTGTTCCTCGTCGTCGCTTCCTTTAGGTGTGTCCACCATGTATACATCGTGAGATGAGGTGGCTGTCCAGTGCCCTATAGGTGCTGGTTCATGTTTGTCTCCTACATCGTCGTCCATACCGTCGATGTCTTCGGAGTCGAAGTCGAGCATGTCGTTTAAACTTTTGACAGTGTCTACAAAGTGGGTGGTGGGTGGGAGTCGAATTTCTTCGTCGTCCGCATCCCAACCTTGCTGACCATAGTCCAGCAAGGGCTCTCCTGATAAAGAGAGAGACTTTAGTGAATTCAGGATGTCGCCAAAGGGCGAGTGCTGAAAGATGTCCGCGGTGGTGAACTCCATGATCGGCGCCCAATCGGATTCGATTGGCAGGGGCGCGGAAGGTTCGGAGTCTGGAGAGAAGTCCGGCACCTTGGAGTCACGGGCTTCACAAAGGACGGGGTTGGTGTTCGGCTCAATCGCCGCAGAGATCGTAGCCCCCGAGGCGGAGTCCAGCCGCCCGTCCTCGATTGGCGCAATCGGCTCCGAACTAAGGGCTGGAGCGGGCACTAGTGCATCCCACAGGGCACTGTTCGGCGGCAGAGCTAGATCATGCCCATCACGATAGTGCGGCGCGCTCGGCTATGGCTCGAACCCGTCAAAGATCAAGTCTCCGCAGACGTCAGCCGTATAGTTCAAACTTCCAAATCTGACCTGATGGCCAGGGGCGTAGCTTTAAATCTACTCCAGATGGCCAAGCGAATCGGCCCGTAGTGCAAAGGTGCCGAATACGAAGATCTGTCTGGGGAGAAAAGTCTCACCCTGGACCACGTCGTTGTTGATGATTGGAGGAGCCATCGGGCCTAAAGATGACGACACATAGGAACTCTCAATGAAAGCACCAATGTCGGTGTCAAAACCGGCGGATCTCGAGTAGGGGGGTCCGAACTGTGTGTCTAGGCGGATGGTAACAGGAGACATGGGATACGATGTTTTTTCCCAGGTTCAGGCCCTCTCGATGGAGGTAAAACCCTACTCCTGCTTGATTAATATTGATGATATGGGTAGTACAAGAGTAGATCTACCATGAGATTAGAGAGACTAAACCCTAGAAGCTAGCCTATGGTATGATTGTTGTTCGTGCTACGGACTAAAACCCTCCGGTTTATATAGGCACCAAAGAGGGTTAGGGTTACACAGATTCGGTTACAATGGTAGGAGATCTACATATCCGTATCGCCAAGCTTGCCTTCCACGCCAAGGAAAGTACCATCCGGACATGGGACGAAGTCTTCAATCTTGTATCTTCATAGTCCAGGAGTCCGGCCAAAGGTCATAGTCCGGCCATCCGGACACCCCCTAATCCAGGACTCCCTCAGTTGCTCTCTCTCCGTTTGAATTGAAGCCTTATGCTCCCTGGATCATGAATTCATCAGATCAAGGTCTTCAATCAACTACAAGGTCGATACTCTTAACCATGTCAGTTACCTGCCCCCCATTGAAGTCCTCAAGCAGACTATTTCCTTAGTTGATGGGAAGGGCAAGGCCACTATTATTGATGAAGGCACTCGTCCATTGGATGGACATATCCGCAAAGCTGCATCCTACTCCACTAATGATGACTCTGCCACTCATGACTCTGTCGCCAATGCCTGAAAGCAAAATCCTCAAGGCACAACTCCAAGGGTGATGACTAATCATGAGCTTCTCCTTAGTCTTCATCAGAAGGTCGATCGCAACCACAAATGGGTCAAGCGTCAGTTTGGTTCAATTCTTCACAACATGACTGCTACACACAATTTAGTGAAGAAAAACCATTACTACCTCCATGAAGTATTTGATCACACCTGGGTTGTTCTATCTCATCTCTATGGTGAATAAGATCTGAAGAAAATGGGCTTTCAAGCAGGACTTTGACTGGTCTAAGTGACTGAGGGAGTCCTGGACTAGGGGGTGTCCGGATAGCCGGACTATCATCATCGGCCGGACTCCAAGACTATAAAGATACAAGATTGAAGACTTCGTCCCGTGTCCGGATGGGACTTTCCTTGGCGTGGAAGGCAAGCTTGGCGATACGGATATGTAGATCTCCTACCATTGTAACCGACTCTGTGTAACCCTAGCCCTCTCCGATGTCTATATAAACCAGAGTGTTTTAGTCCGTAGGACGAACAACCATTACAACAATCATACCATAGGCTAGCTTCTAGGGTTTAGCCTCCTTGATCTCGTGGTAGATCCACTCTTGTACTACCCATATCATCAATATCAATCAAGCAGGAGTAGGGTTTTACCTCTATCGAGAGGGCCCGAACCTGGGTAAAAACATCGTGTCCCTTGTCTCCTGTTACCATCCGCCTAGACGCACAGTTCGGGACCCCCTACCCGAGATCCGCCGGTTTTGACACTGACATTGGTGCTTTCATTGAGAGTTCCTCTGTGTCGTCACCGATAGGCTTGATGGCTTCTTCAATCAACAACAACGCAGTCCAGGGTGAGAATTTCCTCCCTGGATAGATCTTCGTGTTCGGCGGCTTTGCACCACGGGCCAATTCACTTGGCCATCTGGAGCAGATCGAAAGCTACACCCCTGGCCATCAGGTCAGATTTGGAAGCCTAAACTTCACGGCTGACATCCGCGGAGACTTAATCTTCGATGGATTCGAGCCACAGCTGAGCGTGCCGCACTGTCACGATGGGCATGATTTAGCTCTGCTGCCGGACAGTACCTTGGAGGACGCACACGAATCCGCTCTGACCCATAGTTCGGAGCCGATCGCGCAGATCGAGGACAGGTGGCTGGACACCGCCTCGAGAGCTGCAACTCCTACGGTGATGGAGCCGAATACCGACCTTGTCCTTTGCAAAGCTCGTGACTCCGAGGTGCCGGACTCCTTGCCGGACTCCAAACCTCCCGTGCCCCTGCCAATCGAATCCGATTGGGCGCCGATCATGGAGTACACCTCTGTGGACATCTTTCAGCACTCACCATTTGGCGACATCCTGAATTCACTAAAGTATCTCTCGCTATCAGGAGAGCCCTGGCCGGACTGCGGTCAGGATAGTTGGGACGCGGACGATGAAGAAATTCAAAGCCCACCCACCACCCATGTTGTAGCCACTATCGACGATCTAACCGACATGCTAGACTATGACTCCGAAGACATCGACGGTATGGACGACGATGCCGGAGACGATGAAGAACCAGCGCCTACCGAGAACTGGAAGCCCACCTGAACTCATGATGTATATATGGTGGACACCCCAAAAGGGAGCGATAACGAGGAACAACGGGACGCGGCGAAGGATAATTCCCCCGAAAAACAACCAAAACGGCGAAGCAAGCGCCGCCCCAAGTCCCGCCTCGATAACAACAGCACCCATAATGACCCAGCCATAGAGCAGGGCAAACCAGTGGGCGACGAACATGCAACCAAGAAACCATCCGAACAGGATGAATCGGGTAATCAACTCATCCTCGGCGAAAACAACAGTCCAGATGATCTCACACCGGACACACCACCGGAGCCTAAGAACCTTCGAAAAAGGCTTGTCGCCACTGCAAGAAGTTTGAAGAAGGAGAAACGGAAGCTCAAAACAGCGGAAGATATACTCAGAATGAGATGGAGCAAAGTACTCAAGACCGCGGACAAATATGGCAATAGACACCAAACAAAGAGCTACCCGAAGCACAAGCTGCTGCCAGAATTCAATGAGGAGGTCGTAGAGCCCCCGCAATCAAAAAGCAAAGAGGCCGCCTGGCCGTATAGGCGACCAGACGACAGGCCAAGAGCGGCAAGCGGCACCGCACATAAGCCGGCACATGACACGCATAAAGATCCTCGCAAAATGGATGGCCCGATCAGGTCCATTTATGGGCCAAAGAAGAGGGCCCCAGGAAGGAACACAACACGCCGAGTGTTCGAAGATAATGGCACACCTAAATACAGGGGCGCCGCACACCCACTATGTTTCACCGATGAGGTGCTGGATCATGAATTCCCAGCGGGGTTCAAGCCCGTAAACATAGAGGCATACGATGGAACAACAGACCGCGGAGTCTGGATTGAGGATTATATCCTGCAAATACACATGGCTAGAGGAGATGATCTCCACGCCATAAAATATCTACCCCTCAAGCTCAATGGGCCAGCCCGGCATTGGCTCAAAAGCCTCCCAAAAAATACCATTGGAAGTTGGGAAGAGCTCAAGGACGCGTTCAGAGCAAATTTTCAGGGGACTTATGTCCGCCCTCCGGATGTAGACGATTTAAGTCACATAACTCAACAGCCCGGAGAGTCAGCACGCAAATTCTAGAACAGGTTCCTTACCAAAAAGAACCAAATAGTCGACTGTCCGGACGCCGAAGCCTTAGCAGCTTTTAAACATAATATCCGAGACGAATGGCTCGCCAGACACCTCGGCCAAGAGAAGCCGAGAACAATGGCCGCGCTAACAAGCCTCATGACCCGCTTTTGCGCGGGGGAAGACAGCTGGCTAGCAAGATGCAGCACCAGCGACCCGAGTACATCCGAGATCAGAGATGGAAACGGAAAATCACGGCACAGAAAGGACCAGCGCCGAAATAAAGAAAAAAGCCCAAAGAACACGGCGGTCAACGCCGGATTCAAAAGCTTGCGGCCGAACAATAAAACACTGCCTCTTAAGGACAACAGTGACGAGCTATCTAACCTCAACAAAATTTTGGATCGGATATGTCAAATCCACAGTACTTCCGGGAAGCCTGCAAACCACACCCACCGATATTGTTGGGTTTTCAAATAGTCCGGCCGACTCAACGCTGAACACAAGGGGCTCGACGCGCCAAGCGAGGATGACGACGAACCCCACCAGCAGAGCGCCGGAAAACAAAGGACTTTCCCACAAGAAGTCAAAATAGCAAACTCACTTCATGTGATAATACGGAAAAACAGTGCGGCACCCGCCAAAGTAGGTGTCGAACGGTCCACCCCAGCGGAACCTCGAGATTGGATGTCAAAACCAATTACTTTCGACCCCTTGGACTATTCCAGGAGTATTCGAAACGCAGGATGGACTGCTCTGATATTGGATCCTATAATCGACGGACTACAATTTACACAAGTCCTAATGGATGGCGGCAGCGATTTAAACCTGCTATATCCAGACACAATCCGCAAGTTGGGGGTAGACCTTACTAAAATTCGACATAGCCGCACTTCCTTTAAAGGAGTGACGCCAAGCCCTTACGCCAAGTGCACGGGCTCCTTACTACTAGAAGTTGTGTTCGGGTCACCCGACAACTTCCGACGCGAAAAGCTAATCTTTCATGTCGCCCCATTCAAAAGTAGCCATCAAGCATTATTGGGACGTGAAGCTTTTGTCCGCTTTAACGCAATACCACACTACGCATCTCTTACACTTAAAATGCCCGGTCCATGCGGCATCATCTCATTAAAAGGTCGATCAAGACCCCGGACACGGCTAGACGAGTCCGGCATAAATAAGCTAGGGGCTCCCTAGCCGCACACCCCTTTACAAGGGGCTGTGCATATGAGCAATAAGGAGCCAATAAAAGCTCAACTTTATTCATTTATTCATGCTTTGTTTTAAATACATTTTTGACACGATTCCTTTTCAAACTATGTTCCTCTCTTTTACAGATGAACAGCGTTTTACACCCGTCCAGGATACAGCACAACGGAGACACAGGCGCAGACGTGCAGTAGGGACCCGTTGCAAGGATTCTTTTCAGATTAAGGCCCTGCATAAACCTTTCTTACTGTCTCTTGTTGCTATACATCCCCTGGTTTCTCATCATAACCAGAGAGGAGGCTGACGTTTTGGCATCGGCCGCGTCAGAGGACCTTGCGTGTACCTGGACACTAGGGGCTTAGGGCATTGATCTGCCTGTAATCATAAAGACCGAACACCTCAGGGAGTGTTCGGCGTCTCGAGTTAGGCCTTATATGCATCAGCTCCGAATCATGTCTTTGGTAAAATGTTGGGTTTTCCCGGCTCCTATGTTTTGTTGCCTTACGTTCCGTATCATCAGCTAACGCGGCACCAGGAGAACTACTGCGATTGTGTCCCGGTTCGGCCAGGTGAGCACCTCAGTAGAGAAAGCCGAAAACTGACTGTCATGATGTAGCGAGAGACTGGTCAACCACTCGATCGACCTCTAGAATGTTTAGAATTCCTCCGCTTTGACGAAGGACCGCTTCCCGGTCAGGCACACACGCGCCCCTAATACGGAGAGCGCGATGCCCCTAGGGGCTATATCGTAGCCCCACCTTCGAACTCCTATGGCTAAGTGAAAGTGATAAAGCATTATAGTCCAGTTGCCTCGTTTGCTACGCTACCACCTCCTTCATAGGACCAAGACGTTGGATTAAGTGTGAAAATGCGCTATTTCGCAAACAGCCCCGCACTATGTGCGTGGGGGCTGAAGCCGAAGACTGCCATCTTTCAGGTTATACACAAGTATAGATTAACGTCCGCACAGGAGATATTTCATTACTTGAACGCACAAGTACAAAAAACACTTATATTGTAAACATCGTTTTAGAAACCATAAGTTCATTTGAACATGACATTTTTTGAGCATTGCGACTCTATTACACGAGCACCACGCAGAACTTCCCCAAAATAGTGCTCGGCGGGTAACCGGCTCTCGTCCGAACACTGGGTCGCAACAGCGGTGGCATCCATCTCCGTCCAGTATGTCTTCACACGGGCGAGGGCCATCCGGGCACCCTCTATGCAGGCCGACCGCTTCATCGCCTTGATATGCGTCACCGCCCCAAGGAATTGCTGCAATAAGCCAAAGTAACTCTTGGGCTTGGGCCTATCCGGCCAGACATGAGCCACGATATCCGTCATGGCAAGTCCGGACAATCTATTTAGCTCAGCCCACTCAGCCAACCGATCGGTCAACGGAAGTGAACGCTCCGGACTATGGAATTGAGACCAAAAAAGCTCTTCCGTCTCATGGTCCTTTTGACTTCGGAAGTGCACAATAGCATATGCCGCACTCGCCGCTAAGTGCATATAAGGATCCTCTGGACCCCACTGCTGGCCAAGCTGAGCGTACTTCGGATCCGTAAACCTCCTGCGCAGCAGAAAGGGCTTGCCAGCCACAATATCTCCGGCCTGGCACAGCTCCTCCTTTATAGCCCTCATCGCAGAACGGGCAACCTTGGCTTTGGCGGTGGCCTTCCTCAGGCCTTCTTGCTCCGCTCGGCGTTCTTTTTCAAGAACCTCATTGCGGTCGGTAACATCTTTCAACTTCACGGCCATTTTGGCCATCTCCTCCCTGCTTCGGCAGTGAGCAGCCCTTTCGGCTTCTAGCTCTTCGGCCGCCCTCGAGGCAGCCGCATCACTCCTTCTGGCCTGCTCCTTGGCTCGAGCAAGTTCTACCCGAAGGCTCTCCACAGCAGTGGCACCATCTGCATTGAGCATACATGTTGTAAGGAGTGGGCTTCGGCTCCCTTACTAGGTGACCACGGAGAAAAAACCTACCTTGTGACTCGTCAAGTCGCTTATTGACCAGTGCGATGTCCACATCCGCAACATCGAGTTGCCGCTTTAGTTCGGCAACCCCATCAGTCCGGCTGGCCACCGGACTATCCGCCACCTGTATAGGAAAGGCGAAAATCAATACCTGCGATTTTGATCCTCGGCACGCTATCGCTCTCGACAGCCTACCGAGTCCCAGGGGCTACTATCTACACAGTGCGCACTTTATGTGTAAAACTGTCAACAGGTATGTCATTTTTACATACCTCAAACCCCGCCAGCAAGCTTCTGACGACATCATGCAACCCGCCTTCGGCGGACGAAATTCTTCCAATCACCACAATCATCAACGTACGGTGACCTTCTGAGATAGACGCCCTCTCAAGCAGATCCTTCAGCTCCCCCGGCCGCACACAAGCCGGTGCCGAACTCTCCGGCCCCGCCGGACCCGGGGATACCCTCCGCGATGGCACCTCAGGTTCGTCCGCCCTGCCTGATGGTGCGGCGGATGGAGGCGTCTCGCTCTCCACCATCTCCGGATGAAGGTCCCTCGAAGACGAGCTCATCTGAGAAGGACGGAGATCCGAACTACAAGGTAAAAACTTTGGTTATCCTCAGAAGCAAACATAGGGATATCTCTTATTATAGAACCCCCCTTTTTCTACTTACGGCTCGCTGGAGGGCTGATTCCTTAGGGGAGATAGTGCAGCCGGGGCCTCCCCGGACGCAGGACCCTCTGATGAAGATCTCTTCCCCCGCTTCGAGGCCTTGGCCTCCGGGTTTTCGAAAGCTGTCCTCTTCTCCCCTTGGAAGGAGGGATTCTCGATTCCCCCTTTCTCCAAAGCCTCCTTGGTAGAGGCGGTAGTGTCCCTGTTCCCCCCTTCGCCTTCCTCTGAAGGCGCAACCTTCAGCATCCTGACCAGCACGGGATCTGGCACGGTCTCCGGAAGGAGGGCCGAACACCGTATCAGTTTCGCTTGCGCTATCCACTCCTATTCAAGAAACGATGGGTTAAAAGGCAAATTCAAGAAGGCGCAAACAAACGGTGTGTCCAGACGCAGGGCCACCTACCTGAGCATCCGGGCGATTGCAGCTTAGGCCGGAATCCTCGGTCAATTCTGGACACATCTCTTGTGATTCGAAGAACAATTTATACATCTCCACAGGTGTCGTACCCATGAAGTGTTGGAGAGCTCGCGGCCCCTCAAGATTGAACTCTCACAGACGGAGGGGCGACGCTTGCAGGGCAGGAGGCGCCGAATGAGCATAACCTGCATCACTACGACCAGATTGATCTCCCTCTCCTGGAGGTCTCGAATCCGGCTCTGCATTAGGGGTACGTCCTTTGATGGCCCCCAGTTGAGCCCTTGGCTGACCCATGACATCAACCACTTTGGAGGGCCCGGGCGGAAGATGGGTCGCGGCTTCTGCCTGCTGCCCCTGGGAGCGGTTATGTAGAACCACTCCTGCTGCCACAAGCCGAGCTCCTCCTGGAAAGAGCCCTCGGGCCATGGAGCGTCGGCCCTTCTGCTTACAACCGCCCCGCCGCACTTTACTTGACGCCCCTCGATCATCTTTGGCTCCACGTCGAAGGTCTTAAGCCACAAGCCGAAGTGAGGGGTAATGCGGAGGAGGGCTTCGCAGACGACAATGAATGATGAGATATGGAGGATGGACTCCGGAGCCAAGTCGTGGAATTCCAACCCATAGTAAAACATGAGCCCTCTCACAAAAGGATCCATCGGGAAGCCTAAACCCCGACGGAGGTGGGACACAAACACGACGTTTTCGCCGGGCTCGGGGGTGGGAATGACTTGCCCTTTGGCGGTCAACCTATGCGAAATCTTGTAAGTCAGCTACTTGGCTTCTCGCAGCTTTAGCATGTCCTCTTCCATGACGGAGGAGGGCATCCACCAGCCCTGTAGGTCGGTGAGGGAGTCCTGGACTAGGGGGTGTTCGGACAGCCGGACTATCAATGTCCGCCGGACTCCAAGACTACGAAGATACAAGATTGAAGACTCCGGCTCGTGTCCGGAAGGTACTTTACTTGGCGTGGAAGGCAAGCTTGGTGATACGGATATGTAGATCTCCTACTATTGTAACCGACTCTGTGTAACCCTAGCCCTCTCCGGTATCTATATAAACCGGAGGGCTTTAGTCGGTAGGACAACATACATTACAACAATCATACCATAGGCTAGCTTCTAGGGTTTAGCCTCCTTGATCTCGTGGTAGATCTACTCTTGTACTACCCATATCATCAATATCAATCAAGCAGGAGTAGGGTTTTACCTCCATCGAGAGGGCCCGAACCTGGGTAAAAACATCGTGTCCCTTGTCTCCTGTTACCATCCGCCTAGACGCACAGTTCGGGACCCCCTACCCGAGATCCGCCGGTTTTGACACTGACATTGGTGCTTTCATTGAGAGTTCCTCTGTGTCGTCACCGATAGGCTTGATGGCATCTTCAACCTGCAACGCTGTCCTGGGTGAGACTTTCCTCCCCGGACAGATCTTCGTATTCGGCGGCTTCGCACTGCGGGCCAATTCACTTGGCCATCTGGAGCAGATCGAAAGCTACGCCCCTGGCCGTCAGGTCAGATTTGGAAGCTTAAACTTCACGGCCGATGTCCGAGGAGATTTGATCCTTGATGGACTCGAGCCACAGCCAAGCGCACCGCACTGTGACGATGGGCATGATCTAGCTCTGCCGCCGAACAGTGCTTTGGTGGCCGCACACGAATCCGCTCCGGCCATTAGCCCGGAGCCGATCGCCCAGATCGAGGGCTGGTGGATAGACGCCGCCCCGGGGGCTTCAACATCCACGACGATGGAGCCGAACACCAAACTTGTCCCCTGCGAAACTCGTGATTCCGAGGCGCCGGACTCTGAACCTCCCGCGCCCCTACCAATCGATCCAGATTGGGCGCCGGTTATGGAATTCACCGCCGCAGACATCTTTCAATGCTCGCCTTTCGGCGATATCTTAAATTCACTAAAGCATCTCTCGTTATCAGGAGAGTCCTGGCCGGATTATGGCCAGGATGGTTGGGATGCGGACGACGAAGAAATTCAGAGCCCACCCACCACCCACTTTGTAGCCACTGTCGACGATTTAACCGACATGCTAGACTACGACTCCGAAGACATCGACGCTCTAGAAGACGATGCCGGAGACGAACAGGAACCAGCGCCCACAGGGCACTGGAAGGCCACCTCGTCATATGACGTATACATGGTGGATACCCCAAAAGATGGGGACGGCGAAGGAACAGCGGAGGCAGATTCCTTAAAGAAACAGCCCAAGCGCCGGCGTCAGCGGCGCCGCTCTAAATCTCGCCACAGCAAAAACGGAAATTCTGGCACAGGAGACAATAATACTCCAGGGAATGCCGAAGACAATCCCCTCCAGCAAGATTCAGCGCAGGAGGATGCAGAAGCAAGCCCTCATGAGGGGGCGGCAGACGAAGAGGTTGAGGATCATAATTACATACCTCCCTCCAATGACGAAGCAAGCCTCAATGATGACGAATTCGTCGTACCCGAGGATCCCGTCGAAAAAGAGCGCTTCAAGCGCAAGCTTATCGCCACAGCAAAAAGCCTGAAGAAGGAAAAACGGAGGCTCAAAACAGCGGAAAATACACTCAGAATGAGATGGAGCACAATGCTCAAAACCGCAGATAAGTACGGCAATGGCCACCAACCAAAGAGCTACCCGAAGCGCAAGCTGCTACCAGAATTCGACGAAGAGGCCATAGAGCCCCCACCGTCCAAAAATAAAGAGGCTGCCTGGCCGGATAGACGGCCAGATGATAGGCCAAATTCTGACAGCGGCGCCCCACATAAACCAACCAACGAACTTGGAAGGATAGATGGCCCAGCCAGATCCATCTACGGGCCTAAGGAGAAGGCCCCAGGAAGCAAGACAACACGTCAAGTGTCCGATGATAGCGGCACACACAAATACAGGGGCGCCGCACACCCACTATGTTTCACTGATGAGGTGCTGGACCATGAATTCCCAGCAGGATTTAAACCCATAAACATAGAAGCATACGATGGGACAACAGACCCTGGAGTCTGGATAGAAGATTATATACTACATATACATATGGCCAGAGGAGATGATCTCCACGCCATAAAATACCTACCCCTCAAGCTCAAAGGGCCAGCCCGTCATTGGCTTAAAAGCCTCCCAGAAAATACTGTTGGAAGTTGGGAAGAGCTCGAGGATGCGTTTAGAGCAAATTTTCAAGGGACTTATGTCCGCCCTCCGGATGCAGATGACCTAATTCATATAACTCAACAGCCCGGAGAGTCAGCGCGGAAATTCTGGAACAGGTTCCTCACCAAAAAGAACCAAATAGTCGACTGTCCGGACGCCGAAGCCTTAGCAGCTTTCAAGCACAATGTCCGAGACGAATGGCTCGCCAGGCACCTCGGTCAAGAGAAACCGAGAACAATGTCCGCACTGACAAGCCTCATGACCCGCTTTTGTGCGGGCGAGGATAGCTGGTTAGCACGATGCAGCACCAGCGACCCAAGTACATCAGAGATAAGAGATGGAAACGGAAAATCGCGGCGCAGAAAAGAACAGCGCCGGAATAAAGAGAAAAGCCCAAAGAGCACGGCAGTCAACGCCGGATTCAAAAGCTCGCGGCCCAATAATAAAACACAGCCTCTTAAGGATGACAGTGACGAATTGTCCAACTTAAACAAAATTTTGGGTCGGATATGTCAAATCCACAGTACCCCCGGAAGGCCTGCAAATCACACCCACAGGGATTGTTGGGTTTTTAAACAGTCCGGCCGACTAAATGCCGAGCACAAGGGGCTCGACGCGTCAAGCGAAGAAGATAAACCCCACCAGCAGAGCACCGGAAAACAAAAAGACTTTCCCACAAGGGGTCAAAACAGTAAACTCACTTCATGTGATAATACGGAAAAATAGTGCGGCACTTTCTAAAAAGAGCTTCGCACGGTCCAACCCAGCAGACCGTAGAGATTGGATATCAAAACCAATCACTTTCGACCACCTGGACTATTCCAGAAGCATTCGAAATGCGGGACGGACTCCCCTGATATTGAATCCCATAATAGATGGATTGCAATTTACTAACGTCCTAATGGACGGAGGCAGCGACTTAAACCTGCTATATTCGAACACAATTCGTAGGATGGGGATAGACCCTACCAAAATTCGACACAGCCGCACTTCCTTCAAAGGAGTGACGCTAGGCCATCACGCCAAGTGCACAGGCTCCATATTACTAGAAGTCGTGTTCGGATCGCCGAACAATTCTCGACGCGAAAAATTAATTTTTCATATCGTCCTGTTTGAAAGTGAATATCAAGCACTCTTGGGACGACAGGCTTTTGTCCGCTTCAACGCCATACCGCATTATGCATCTCTTACACTCAAGATGCCCGGACCGCGTGGCGTAATTTTAGTGCGAGGGTCACTTAAAGACCCCGGACTTGGATAGACGAATCCGGCGTCAGTGGGCTAGGGGCTCCCTAGCCGCATACCCCTTTACAGGGGGCTGCGCGCACAAATCACCGCGGGTTTATACGAACCCCGCTTTAATTATTTATATTTCTAATATTTTTCGCACAATTTGTTTTTAAAACTAACGTTCCTCTCTTTTTACAGATGAACAATGTGCATACCCGTCCAGGATAACGGCGCAACGGGGACACAGGCGCAGACGTGCAGTAGGGACCCGTTGTGAGGATTCTTTTCAGATTAAGACCCTGCGTAGACCTTTTTCACTGTCTTTCGTTGTTATTCTCCCTTGGTTTCTTCCTATAGCCAAAGCGGAGCCTGACGCTTTGGCATCGGCCGCGTCAGAAGACCATGCCCGTACCTGGACACTAGGGGCTTAGGGCATCGTTCTGCCCATTATTATAAAGACCGAACACCTTAGGGAGTGTTCGGCGTCTCGAGTTAGGCATTATATGCATCAGCTCCGAATCATGTCTTTGGTCAAATGTTGGGTTTGCCCGGCTCCTGTGTTTTGCTGCCTTACGTTCCGTATCATCGGCTAACGCGGCACCAGGAGAACTACTGCGATTGTGCCCCAGTTCGGCTGGGCGAGCACCTCAGTAGAGAAAGCCGAAAAACTGACTGTCATGATGCAGCGAGAGACTGGTCAGCCCTCGATCGACTATCGGAATGTTTAGAATTCCCTGCTTTGACGAAGGGCCGTTTCCCGGTCAGGCACACGCACTCCGACTTCGGAGAAGGGCGATGCCACCAGGGGCTATATCGTAGCCCCACCCTCGAGCTCCACTGGCTAAGTGAAAGTGATAAAGCATTATAGTCCGGATTGCCTCGTTTGCTACGCTACCACCTCCTTATAATAGGACCGAGACGTCGGATTAAGTGTGAAAACGCGCTATTTTTGCGAACACCCCAGCACCTTGTGCGTGGGGGCTGAAGCCGAAGACTGCATCTTTCAGGTTATACACACGTATACGTAAACGGCCGAAAAGGAGAAGTTTTACTACTTGGACGCACAAGTATAAAAAGCAGTTATAACATAATCATCAATTCATAAGCTAATGCGTTCATTTGAACGTTACATTCTTCGAGCACTGCGACTCTATTACATGAGCGCCACGCATAACTTCCCCGAAATAGTGCTCGGCAGGGAGCCGGTTTTCATCCGAACCCTGGGCAGCAACAGCGGTGGCGTCCATCTCTGGACAATACGCCTTTACACAGGCAAGAGCCATCCGCGCGCCCTCTATACAGGCCGACCGCTTCATCTCCTTTATACGCGGCACCGCTCCAAGGAATTGCTGTAATAAACCAAAGTAGCTCGTCGCCTTGGACCTCTCTGGCCAGACATGGGCCACGATGTCAGTCATGGCAAGTCCGGACAATCTATTTAGCTCGGCCCATTCGGCCAACCGGTCTGTCAATGGAAGTGGGTGATCCGGACTGTGGAATTGAGACCAATATAGCTCTTCCGTCTTATGATCCTTCTGGCCCCGGAAGTGCTTAACGGCATCAGCCGCACTTGCAGCTAAGTCCATATACGGATCCTCCGGACTCCACAGCCGCTCAAATTGAGCATACTTTCCATCCATAAATCGGCGACGCAGCAGAAAAGGCTTGCCAGCCACGATCTCTCCGGCCTGGCGCAGCTCCTCCTTCATAGCCCGCATTGCAGAGCGGGCATCCTTGGCTTCGGCGGTGGCCTTCTTTAGGTCTTCCCGCTCCGATAAGCGCTCCTTTTCAAGATCCTCAATGCGGTCGGCAGCATCCTTTACCTTCATGGCCAATTCGGCCACCTCGGCCCTGCTTAGGCAGTGCGCAGCCTTTTCGGCTTTCAACTCCTCGGCCGCCCTCGAGGCAGCCGCTTCACTCCTTCGGGCTTGCTCCTTAGCTTGAGCAAGTTCGGCCCGAAGGTCCTCCACAGCAGCAGCACCATCTGTATAAACAACATATAATTTATCAGAGGAGGGCTTTGACCCCCCTAATAAAGCGACTGCGGAGAACTCTTTTACCTTGCGACTCGTCAAGTCGCCTGTTGACAAGTGCGATGTTCGCATCTGCCAAGTCCAATTTCCGATTTAACTCGGCAAACTCACTAGTCCGGCTAGCCCCCGGACTATCCGCCACCTGCATAGGAACGACGTAATTCATTTCTTTAGATTTCGATCCTCGGTATGCTGTCGTTTCCGACAACCTACCGAGTCTCAGGGGCTACTATCTATACAGGGCGCATTTTTTATATGCAAAACTGCTAAAAGACAAAGGGGTGCGTTATTCTCGCATACCTCAAATCCCGCCAGCAAACTCATGGCGGCACTACGCAATCCGCTCTCGGCGGACGAAATCCTTCCAACCACCATACGCATTAATGCACGGTGATCTTCTGAGATAGACGCCCTCTCGAGCAAATTCTTCAGTTCTCCCGGCCGAACACTAGTAGGCGCCGAACTCTCTGGCCCCTCCGGACTCGGGGATACCCTCCGTGATGACACTTCGGGTTCGCCTGCCTCATCTGGCGGCGCTGCGGATGGGGGCGTATCGCTCTCCATCATCTCCGGAAGAAGGTCCCCTGAAGATGAACTCATCTGAGAAGGCTGCAGATCCGAACTGCAATATAAATATTTTGGTTATCTACAGAAGCGCAAATGAAGGTATTTCCTTACTAATCAACTCTCTCTTTCTCATACTCACGGCTCGCTGGAGGGCCGATCCTTTGATGATGGTTGTGCGTCCGGATTCTTTCCGGGCGCCGGACCCCCCGGGGAAGATATCTTCCCACGCTTAGGGGCTTTGGCCTCCGGATCTTCGGAGGCGGTCCTCTTCTCCCCCTGAAGGGAGGGGTTCTTGCTTCCTCCTTCTTCAGTCGCCCCTTTGGGCGAAATATTAGCTCCTCTATTTCCCCGTCGCCCCCTTCTGTGGGCGCAACCTCCAACATTCTGACCAGCACGGGCTCCTGTGCGGTCTCTGGGAGGGGGGCCGGACACCTTATCAGCCTTGATCGCTCCACCCATTCCTATAAAGAACAAAGGGTCAGAAGGCGAACTCTGGAAAGGCACATAAACAGAATGTCCGGACTCTGAGCTACTTACCTGAGTATCCGGGCGATCGCGGCTTAGACCTGCATCCTCGGCTGAATCCGGACACGCCACCCGCGGTCCGAAGAACAACTTGTACATCTCCACGGGTGTTGCACCCATGAAGTGTTGGAGAATCCGAGGTCCCTCCGGGTTGAATTCCCATAGACGGAGAGGACGGCGCTTGCAGGGCAGAAGATGCCTGATTAGCATGACCTGCATCACCTTGATCAGGTCGATCTCCCTCGCTTGGAGATCTCGAATCCGGCCCTGCAGTGAAGGCACGTCTTCGGACGGCCCCCAATTGAGCCCTTGGTTGACCCACGACTTCAGTTGGCGTGGAGGTCCCGGGCGGAATAAGGGCGGCGGCTTTTGCTTGCTGCCCCTTGGAGCGGTGATATAGAACCACTCCTGCTGCCACAATCCGAGTTCCTCTTGGAAGGAACCCTCGAGCCACGGGGCATCGACCTTTTTGCTTATGGTCGCCCCGCCGCACTCCGCTTGACGCCCCCCGATCATCTTCGGCTCCACCTTGAAGGTCTTCAGCCATAAGCCGAAGTGGGGAATGACGCGGAGGAAGGCTTCGCAGACGATAATGAATGCGGAGATATGGAGGATGGACTCCGGAGCCAAGTCGTGAAAGTCCAGCCCATAGTAGAACAGGAGCCCTCTCACAAAGGGATCCGTCGGGAAGCCTAAACCCCGACGGAGGTGGGATACGAAAACGACGTATTCACCGGGCTCGGGGGCCGGCACAACCTGCCCTTGAGCAGGCAACCTGTGCGAAATCTCGAAGGCCAGGTACTTGGCCTCACGCAGCTTCAATATGTCTTCCTCCGTGACGGAGGAGGGCATCCACCGGCCCTGGAGGTCGGAGCCGGACATGGTTAAGGATCCGAAGCGCTCGAATCCGAGGCTCTGGGTGTTGGAACCAGGAGCGGGAAAGAGATTCGATGTGAGATTGAAGAACAATGGCGAGCCTTGGTCCTCTTATAAAGGGGAAAAAATACCAAGGGCCGTCACCGTGACCGTTTGGGATTCCCCTTCGATAGAGGAGGCGTGGCGACGGGAGCGGTTGGGTTACCCACGCACGTATTGATGAGAATCCCGGAATAAGGGGAACACGATCTCTGCTTCGATAAGACGTGCCGAGGAAACCGCTTTGCTAATGCTGAGGTGGTATAATGATTCAAACAAAGGCCTCGTGGCGGTGTGATGTCACGCTGCATAATATGTCAGCAGATTGAACTAAGTGTACATTTTATTCTCTCTATGGTGGAATGTGGAATTTATTTTGCAGAGCCGGACACTATCCTGGTGTTCATTATCTTCTCTGGATTATTCAAGGGAGGAACCCGCCTTGCAATGCCGAACATTATGCATGCCGGACTTATCGTCATTGAAGACTGGTTCAGGGGCTACTGAGGGAGTCCTGGACTAGGGGGTGTTCGGACAGCCGGACTATCAATGTCCGCCGGACTCCAAGACTACGAAGATACAAGATTGAAGACTCCGGCTCGTGTCCGGAAGGTACTTTACTTGGCGTGGAAGGCAAGCTTGGCGATACGCATACGTAGATCTCCTACTATTGTAACCGACTCTGTGTAACCCTAGCCCTCTCCGGTATCTATATAAACCGGAGGGCTTTAGTCCGTAGGACAACATACATTACAACAATCATACCATAGGCTAGCTTCTAGGGTTTAGCCTCCTTGATCTCGTGGTAGATCTACTCTTGTACTACCCATATCATCAATATCAATCAAGCAGGAGTAGGGTTTTACCTCCGTCGAGAGGGCCCGAACCTGGGTAAAAAACATCGTGTCCCTTGTCTCCTGTTACCATCCGCCTAGACGCACAGTTTGGGACCCCCTACCCGAGATCCGCCGGTTTTGACACCGACAGTCAGAGTCGGACATTGTTGAAGGTCCGAAGCGCTCGAATCTGGGGCTCTGGGTGTTGGAACTCGGGGCTAGGAGTAGATTCGATTGAGGATTGAAGAAAAGAAACGAGCCTTGGTCCCATTATAAAGAGGGAGAATACCAAGAGCCGTCCCCGTGACCGTTCGGGACTTGCCTCCGATAGAGGGGGCGTGGCAACGGGCACGGTTGGGTTACCCATGTTCGTATTGATGGGAATCCCAGAATAAGGGGAACACGATCTCTGCTTCGACAAGACGTGCCAAGGAAACCGCTTCGCTAAACGCGCTAAGGCGGTATAATAAAAAACGATTCAAGTAAAGGCTTGGTTGTGGTGTGACATCATGCCACGAAAAACGTCGGCAGATTGAACTTGTGTACATATTATTCTCTCTACAGTGGAATGTGGAATTTATTTTGCAGAGCCGGACACTATCCTGTTGTTCACAATCTTCTATGAATTATTCGGAGGAGGAACCCGCCTTGCAATGCCGAACAATATGCGCGCTGGACTCATCATCATTGAAGCCTGGTTCAGGGGCTACTGAGGGAGTCCTGGACTAGGGGGGTGTCTGTATAGCCGGACTATCATCATCGGCCGGACTCCAAGTCTATGAAGATACAAGATTGAAGACTTTGTCCCGTGTCCGGATGGGACTTTCCTTCGCGTGGAAGGCAAGCTTGGCGATACGGATATGTAGATCTCCTACCATTGTAACCGACTCTGTGTAACCCTAGCCCTCTCCGGTGTCCATATAAACCGGAGGGTTTTAGTCCGTAGGACGAACAACCATTACAACAATCATACCATAGGCTAGCTTCTTGGGTTTAGCCGACTTGATCTCGTGGTAGATCCACTCTTGTACTACCCATATCATCAATATCAATCAAGTAGGAGTAGGGTTTTACCTCCATCGAGAGGGCCTGAACCTGGGTAAAAACATCGTGTCCCTTGTCTCCTGTTACCATCCGCCTAGACGCACAGTTCGGGACCCCCTACCCGAGATCCGCCGGTTTTGACACCGAAAGTGACCGTCGAAGAAATTCAAGAAAGTTAAAGTTCGCTCTTTGGTGGCCAGCTTGTTTTCTTCATCATGCGAGACTGATGAAAATGAAGATTTGGATGACATTGCGCCAAGCCCTCCTTCAACAACCGACCCCAACAACACTGGCGCTCCTCCATCAACTTCGTGATGATATTCTTCAGGGGCATTAGTCCTCACTTTTCGTCCCTTTTGGTCATTTGATGACAAAGGGGGAGAAATTTGAGTTAGTCTTCAAGCGGGTCTATTTATATGGGCGTTTTTTTGTTAAGTTGCAACTCTTGCTCTTCTGAAGTGTTTGTTGGATCGAGTTGTAAACTTAAGTCCGATGGTGACCTGATACTTTTGCTCTGTTTTTCTGCATGCTATTTGTTCATATATGTTATGCACGCTAATACGTCTCCAACGTATCTACTTTTCCAAACAATTTTGCCCTTGTTTTGGACTCTTACTTGCATGATTTCAATGAAACTAACCTGGACTGACATTGTTTTTAGCAGAACTGCCATGGTGTTGCCTATTGTGCAGAAAACAAAAGTTCTCGAAATGACCTGAAAATCCATGGAGATAACTTTTGGAAAATATAAAAAATACTGGCGAAAGAATCAAGGCCAGGGGGCCCACACCCTGTCCATGAGGGTGGGGGCGCGCCCTCCCCCCTTTGCGCGGCCCCCTATCTCATGGGCCCCCTGATGCTCCACCGACCTCAACTCCAAATCCATATATTCCGTTTCACGGAGAAAAAAATCAGAGAGGAAGTTTCACCACGTTTTACGATACGGAACCGCCGCCAAGCCCTAATATCTCTCGGGAGGGCTGATCTGGAGTCTGTTCGGGGATTCGTCGTCGTCGTCGTCATCAACCATCCCCCATCACCAATTTCATGGTGCTCACCACCGTGCGTGAGTAGTTCCATCGTAGGCTTGCTGGACGGTGATGGGTTGGATGAGATTTACCATGTAATCATGTTAGTTTTGTTAGGGTTTGATCCCTAGTATCCACTATGTTCTGAGATTGATGTTGCTATGCTTTGCTATGCTTAATGCTTGTCACTAGGGCCCTACTGCCATGATTTCAGATCTGAACCTATTATGTTTTCATGAATATATGTGAGTTCTTGATCCTATCTTGCAATTCTATAGTCACCTATTATGTGTTATGATCCGACAACCCCGAACTGACAATAATCAGGATACTTCTTAGTGATGAACGTAGTTTGAGGTGCTCATGTATTCACTATGTGTTAATTCTTTGGTCCGGTTCTCTATTAAAAGGAGGCCTTAATATCCCTTAGTTTCCACTAGGACCCCGCTGCCACGGGAGGGTAGGACAAAAGATGTCATGCAAGTTCTTTTCCATAAGCACGTATGACTATATTCGGAATACATGCCTACATTACATTGAGGAACTGGAGCTAGTTCTGTGTCACCCTATGTTATAGCTATTACATGAGGAATCGCATCTGACATAATTATCCTTCACTGATCCAATGCCTACGAGCTTTTCACATATTGTGCTTCGCTTATTTACTTTTCCATTGCTATTATTACAACTGCTACAAAACTATTATCTTTACTTTTGCCACTGTTACCATTACTATCATACTACTTTGCTACTAAACACTTTGTTGCAGATACTAAGTTATCCAGGTGTGGTTGAATTGACAACTCAACTACTAATACTTAAGAATATTCTTTGGCTCCCCTTGTGTCGAATCGATAAATTTGGATTGAATACTTTACCCTCGAAAGCTGTTGTGATCCCCTACACTTGTGGGTTATCAAGACTAATTTCTGGCACCGTTGCCGGGGAGCATAGCTCTATTATTTGAGTCACTTGGGATTTATATATTTTGATCACTATGAGGAACTTGAAAGATGAAAGAACCAAGATTTCTCCCTCAGCTACGAGGGGAGGTAAGGAACTGCCATGTAGTTCTGCACTAGATTCTCCTTCTGTTTTGAGTAAGCTTGCGACACCTAAGCCGGCTACTGCTATGAATTCTGATATGTCGCATGTTATTGATGATGCCACTTCTGCTATGCATGATACTTATGATGAAACTACTTCTATGCGTGATACTACTTTGCCATTAGGTGAATTTCTTTATGAACAACTCGCTAGGGTTAGAGAGAATGAAATTATTGAAGATGCTATTATTGATGATAGTGATGATGAAAGTTCTCCCCCTGATTATGAATTACCTATTGTTCCTGAGGGTTATGTTATGAATGAGGAAGCTGCTAGAGCTATTTTTTCTTGCAAAGATAGATACGATCTTAAGAAGTTATTAGCTAAATGGAAGAAGCAATCACTTAATGCTATAATGAAACCTGACCCCGCTTTTGCTACTTCACCTATCTGTGTTACTGATAAGGATTATGAATTCTCTGTTGATCCTGAAATAATTACTTTGGTTGAATCTGATCCTTTTTATGGCCTTGAATCTGAAACTATTGTGGCACATCTTACCAAGTTAAATGATATAGCCACCCTGTTTACTAATGATGAGAAGTCTCGCTATTATTATATATCCTTAAGATATTTCCGTTCTCATTAAAGGGTGATGCTAAAACTTGGTTTAATTCTCTTGATCCTGGTTGTGTGCGTAGTCCCCAGGATATGATTTATTACTTCTCTGATAAATATTTTCCCGCTCATAAGAAACAAGCTGCCTTGCGGGAAATATATAATTTTGTGCAAATCGAAGAAGAGAGTCTCCCACAAGCTTGGGGGAGGCTTCTCCGATTACTTAGTGCTTTGCCTGATCACCCTCTTAAGAAAAATGAAATACTTGATATCTTTTATAATGGACTAACCGATGCTTCCAAGGACTACTTAGATAGTTGTGCTGGTTGTGTTTTCAGGAAAAGAACAGTCGACCAAGCTGAATTACTATTGAATAATATGTTGACTAATGAAAATAATTGGACTCCTCCTGAGCCAATTCCCGAGGTAATTCCTGAGCCAATTGAGCCAACTCCTGAGCCTATCCCTAAACCTACTCCGAAGAAGAGGGGTGTTTTATTTCTCAGTCCTGAAGATATGCAAGAGGCAAAGAAATCAATGAAAGAAAAAGGTATTAAAGCTGAAGATGTTAAGAATTTACCTCCTATTGAAGAAATACATGGTCTTAATATACCGCCTGTTGAAGAAACAAATTGTCTTGATAATCCGACACAGGTAGTAAAGGTAAATTCTCTCTATAGATATGATAAAGTTGCAATCCCGTCTACTAAACTCCATAGCCCATGCTTAGATGAATTTGATGACTTTATGGCTAGACAAGAAAGTTTTAATGCTTATGTTGGTAGAGAATTAAAGAATAATGCTTTTGAGATAGGATGCTTGAGTGATTATATGGCCAGAGTTAAAGGTGAACTTAAACTCATTAGCAAATATGCTTCTATGGTTACCACTCAACCTGAGCAAGTACTTAAAGCTCAAAGTGATTTGCTTGATTAATTAAATAATAAACATGACTTTGCTGTTAGAGTGGCTAATAGAACCGGTAGAATGACTCAGGAACCTTTGTATCCTGAAGGCCACCCTAAGAGAATCGAGCAGGATTCTCAGAGAAATAATTTAGAGGCACCTAGTTCTTCCAAAAAGAAGAAAAAGAAAAATGATAGGACTTTGCATGCTTCTAGTGAACCTGTTATAGACACATCTGAGAATCCCAATGATATTTCTATTTCTGATGCTGAAACACAATCAGGTGATGAACATGAACCTAGTGATAATGTTAACGATAATGTTCATGTTGATGCTCAACCTAGCAAAAACAATGATGTAGAGATTGAACCTGTTGTCGATCTTGATAACCCACAATCAAAGAATCAACGTTATGATAAAAGAAATTTTGTTGCTAGGAAGGACGGTAAAGAAAGAGAACCATGGGTTCAGAAACCCTTGCGCTTTCCTCCTAAACCATCCAAGACAAAGGATGATGAGGATTTTGAGCGCTTTGCTGAAATGATTAGACCTATCTTCTTATGTATGCGCTTGACTGATATGCTTAAGTTAAATCCGTATGCTAAGTATATGAAGGATATCATTACAAGTAAAAGAAAGATGCCGGAAGCTGAAATTTCCACCATGCTTGCTAATTACACTTTTAAGGGTGGTATACCAAAGAAACTTGGAGATCCAGGGGTACCAACTATACCATGCTCCATTAAAACGAATTATGTTAAAACTGCTTTATGTGATCTTGGAGCTGGTGTTAGTGTTATGCCTCTCTGTTTATATCATAGACTTGAATTGAATAAGTTGACACCTACTGAAATATCCTTGCAAATGGCCGATAAATCAATTGCTATACCTGTCGGTATTTGTGAGGATGTGCCTGTTGTGGTTGCAAATGTCACTATCTTAACGGACTTTGTTATTCTTGATATTCCCGAGGACGATAGTATGTCGATTATCCTTGGTAGACCCTTTTTGAATACTGCAGGGGCTGTTATTGATTGCAACAAAGGCAATGTCACTTTTCATGTTAATGGTAATGAGCATACGGTACACTTTCCAAGGAAACAACCTCAAGTCCATAGCATCAATTTTATTGGAAAAGTTCCAACTATCATTATTGGAGGTTTTGAATTTCCTCTCCCTACTGTGAAGAAAAAGTATGATATTCTTCTTGTTGGGGATGTTCATATCCCCGTTGAGGTAACCTAGTGTTATTCGAAGTTTCTCCGGTTCCGTGTTATTCAGAATGAGTTCGTTAACAAGACTTAATCAACCTTGTTAGTGGATTCATTTAGATGATCGTGAGATGGATGAAACTAGAAGGCACAACCTTGTGTACCCTCTTTTTATTTTCTGTTATTTAGAATAAATAAAGCAAAACTAATATTATCTGTCTGTTTTCTGAATTATCCATGCAATAAAAAAATATCCAAAAAATAAAAGTGCTCCATATGCCCTGCAAATTTAGTATGATTTTTTAGGAATATTTGAGGATTTTAGGCACTGAAAACACTGCAGGGGGGCAAGCACCTGGCCACGAGGGTGGAGGGCTCGCCCACACCCCCTGGGCATGCCCCCTATCTCGTGGGCCCATGGTGTCCCCCCTCCACTTATTCCTGCACCCACACACTCCATCTTCTTTCCAAAAAAATCCCCATCCAGCTAAAGCACGAGTTCTAGCTCATTTTGCTGCGATTTTTGATCTCCTTGCTCAAAGCTCCATTCACAAAACTACTTTGGGAGATTATTGCTTGGTATGTGACTCCACCATCGGTCCAATTAGTTTTTGTTCTAGTCCTTTATTCATTGCAAATCTTTGCTGCACGTCTTGCTAAACATTTTGAGATACCTATTAGGCACCATGAGAAAGAGGAGACAATATTGCCTCCTTACCTTTTAGATTACAGGAGCATGGTAGCACATGAGTTTATTGTTCACAATGATGATAAGATGCTCCTGTATAACTTGAGATTTAATAAGAAACACAATGAGACTATTATCCTGCCTGCGCCTCTGTTGTTTGATTTGATTGCAGTTAATTATCTTGTCACGCCAGAAGCGGTGTACGCTCATCGAGGCCAAGCATCCACTCCAGAGCCTGAGCTGGAACCTTCACTGGACCCTTATCATTCATCATCTTACCAGTGGGATCAAGAGGAGATGGCCAGCCAGTATCCTGATTACACCCCTCAGTACACTCGGGAGAGTAGTCGCGGTCGTTGGCAATAAACCAACTTAGGCCAAAAGCCTAAGCTTGGGGGAGTACGTATTTCTCACCGAATTTACATTCATGTTCACACACTATTCTAGTTGTCGGTGTTCATACTCTTTCATTGTATTATCCATGCTAGTTTAATTTCTTTTTCTAGCTTTCTTCTTGTGTGTTTGATAAATCTTAAGAAAAACCAAAAAAGTTAGTTAGTTTAATTTCCATGCTTGTAGTAGAAATTAGAATGAAAACCCAAAAAGATTTCTCGTTCCTCTTCTTGCTTGTTGGGAGCTTTCCCATGTAAATAGTTTTATTTTCTTTTCTTTCCTTTGGGGGTCGAGAGTAGAAGACCATATTGAAAATGTTTAGTCGCTCTCATATGCATGATTGTTTATTTAACTTAGAGCCCATATTACTTTTTCTTCTGTATTGATTTTAATGCTTGCAGATTCCAGCTTAGTCCAATGCTCGTGCACTATTATTATTATACAAATCGTTTGGTTGTGCAAGTGAAAGGCAATAATGACGACATATGATGGACTGATTGAGATGATAAAAGCTGGTATGAACTCGACCTCTCTTGTCTTTGTAAATATGATGAGTTCATCGTTCCTAATTCAGCTTATTATGAAGTAAACATATTTGCAATGACATTTAGAGATTATAGTTGCTTGTGCCATGCTGGATTAGCTATGAGTTATAATGGTTTACCTTGCGTGCCAACGTGCTATTAAAATGATTATGTTGTGGTATGAGGGGATGGTATCCTCCTTTGAATCAATTGAGTGACTCCACTTGGCACATGTTCACGCATGTAGTTGAAAGAAATCAACATAGCCTTCACGATATTTATGTTCATGGTGGATTATATCCTACTCATGCTTATACTTGGTGTAAATTAATTTTAATGCATGTTCATGACTGTTGTCGCTCTCTTAGTGGTCACTTCCCAGTCTTTTGCTAGCCTTCACCTGTACTAAGCGGGAATACTGCTTGTGCATCCAAACTCCATAAACCCCAAAGTTGTTTCATATGAGTCCACCATACCTTCCTATATGCGGTATCTACCTGCCATTCCAAGAAAATTTGTATGTGCCAAACTCCGAACCTTCAAATGAAAATATGTTTTGTATGCTCGAGCAGCTCATGTTTCAACTAGGGCTGTATGTATCTTCCATGCTAGGTGGGTTATTCTCAAGAGGAGTGGACTCCGCTCCTCATTCACGAGAAAATGGCTGGTAACCGGGATGCCCAGTCCCATGATCCAAAAGATCAAAGCAAATCAATTTAATTAAACAAAACTCCCCCAGGGCAGTTGTTAGTTGGACGCACTCTTTGTTTCGAGCAAACCATGGATTGATGCTTGTTGGTGGTGGGGGAGTATAAACTTTTACCATTCTCTTTGGGAACCGCCTATAATAAATGTAGTATGGAAGATATCACCATCTCATAGTTGTTGCGTTGACAGTGAAAGTATGCCGCTAAAATGTTATTCATCTCTATTTTAAAATCGAGCTCTGGCACCTCTACAAATCCCTGCTTCCCTCTGTGAAGGGCCTATCTATTTACTTTTATGTTAATTCATCACCTTCTTATTAAAAAGCACCCGCTGGAGAGCACACTATCATTTGTATTCATTACTATTAGTTTATATTGGGTATGACTTGACTGGATCTCTCTTACCATGAATTACAATGTTTAGTTAGTTCTTGATCTTTAAAGGTGCTCTGCATTTATGTTTTGCATTCTCAGAAAGGGCTAGCAAGATATCATCTTGTTGTATCATACTATTATTGTTTTGAGAAAGTGTTGTCATCCGAGTTTTATTGTTATTGCTCGCTAGCTGATTATGCCATTGATATGAGTAAATGTGAGACCTAAGTGTTATTGTGAGTATGGTTAGTTCATAATCTTTGCTGAAAACTTGAATGCTGGCTTTACATATTTACAACAACAAGAACAAACAGAGTTTGTAAGAGTTTTTGTTTATCACTTTCAGTTTATCAACTGAATTGCTTGAGGACAAGCAAAGGTTTAAGCTTGGGGGAGTTGATACGTCTCCAATGTATCTACTTTTCCAAACACTTTTGCCCTTGTTTTGGACTCTAACTTGCATGTTTTGAATGAAACTAACCCGGACTGACGCTGTTTTCAGGAGAACTGCCATGGTGTTGTTTATTGTGCAGAAAACAGAAGTTCTCAGAATGACCTGAAAATCCACGGATATAACTTTTGGAAAATATAAAAATACTGGCGAAACAATCAAGGCCAGGGGGCCCACACCCTATCCACTAGGGTGGGGTGCGCGCCCTCCCCCTAGGCGCGCCCCCTGTCTCGTGGGCCCCCTAATGCTCCACCGACCTCAACTCCAACTCCATATATTTCGTTTCATGGGGAAAAAAATCAGAGAGAAACTTTCATCGCATTTTACGATATGGAGCCGCCGCCAAGCCCTAATCTCTCTCGGGAGGGCTGATCTGGAGTCCGTTCGGGGCTCCGGAGAGGGGGATTCATCGCCGTCATCATCATCAACCATCTTCCATCACCAATTTCATGATGCTCACCGCCGTGCGTGAGTAATTCCATCGTAGGCTTGCTGGACGGTGATGGGTTGGATGAGATTTACCATGTAATCAAGTTAGTTTTGTTAGAGTTTGATCCCTAGTATCCACTATGTTCTGAGATTGATGTTGCTATGACTTTGCTATGCTTAATGCTTGTCACTGGGGCCCGAGTGCCATGATTTCAGATCTGAACCTATTATGTTTTCATGAATATATGTGAGTTCTTGATCCTATCTTGCATGTTTATAGTCACCTATTATGTGTTATGATCCGACAACCCCGAAGTGACAATAATCGGGATACTTCCGGTGATGACCGTAGTTTGAGGAGTTCATGTATTCACTATGTGTTAATTCTTTGGTCCGGTTCTCTATTAAAAGGAGGCCTTAATATCCCTTACTTTCCACTAGGACCCCGCTGCCACGGGAGGGTAGGACAAAAGATGTCATGCAAGTTCTTTTGCATAAGCACGTATGACTATATTCGGAATACATGCCTACATTACATTGATGAACTGGAGCTAGTTCTGTGTCACCCTATGTTATAGCTATTACATGAGGAATCGCATCCGACATAATTATCCATCACTGATCCAATGCCTACAAGCTTTTCACATATTGTGCTTCGCTTATTTACTTTTCCGTTGCTATTGTTGCAACTGCTACAAAACTATTATCTTTAATTTTGCCACTGTTACCATTACTATCATACTACTTTGCTACTAAATACTTTGTTGCAGATACTAAGTTATCCAGGTGTGGTTGAATTTACAACTCAACTGCTAATACTTAAGAATATTCTTTGGTCCCCTTGTGTCGAATCAATAAATTTGGGTTGAATACTTTACCCTCGAAAGCTGTTGCGATCCCCTACACTTGTGGGTTATCACACGCATGCTGAATTACATCAGTCACCATATTTCATCATGCATTTCAAATTCTTCATTCAATATGTTAAATGCGTGTATGAATTACAAGATATATGGGGAGATGTCCATGATATTACTCTACAATGTGCATCTGCTATCAAAAGCAAATTCTTCACATATGCACATCTTCTAGGGGAGTTCTTCTATATCTTGCAATCAAATTCCTTAATTTTGAGCACTTTCAGTTAATATGTTTATCCCCATTGAAACTTGACCTATTTGTCATCAATCACCAAAAAGGGGGAGATTGTAAGTGCATCTAGTGCCCCTTAGTGATTTTGGTGTATTGAAGACCTATAGGTTAAGGGACTGAAAGTGCAACTAACCCTGGGTGGTTTTGGTAATGATTAACAACATATAGCTCATTGAACTAATGCCATTTCAAGATGAATATTTCAGGAAAGTTCAATGATTGGCATGGCATGGATTAGGATTGTGGACCCCTCAAAATGCTAAGGACAAAGGACTGGCTCAAGCTCTAAAGATCAAGACTCTACATTTTACTTTTAGTGATCCAAGATCAGATTGAGTCAATAGGAAAACCAATACTATTAAAAGGGGATGAGGTGTTGCTTAATGGCTTGCTTGCTCAAAATGCTTAGTGATATGCTCCAAAAGCCCTCAACCACTTTTTCATATCCACATATGTCCCAAACAAAAAGTCAAACTCGGCCCCACCGATTTGATCCATCCGACGCCACCGAGTTCAATTGACATAACCATTGCCAGAAACCTTAGTCACCTTGGTTCCACCGATAGGGATCTTGATCTCACCGAGATGGAATTGCAAACTCTCTGTTTCCCTTCGTAACGTTTCAGTCCAACCGAGATGAGCGATCGGTCACACCGAGTTCGCAATGCAAACTCCTTGTTTCCCTTTCGTAACATTTCGGTCCCATCGAAATGAGCGAATCGGTCCCACCGAGTTTGCCTGCCAACTCTCTGGTTTGCTTATTACCAAAGTCGGTCCCAGCAAGTTTCTGTAATCGGTCCAACCGAGATTACGTTATGCCCTAACCTTAACAAAATAGGTCCCACCAAGTTGACATGTCGGTCCCACCGAAATGCCTAATAGTCACATTATGAACTGAATCGTCCGACCGAGTCTTATGATCCGGTCCCACCAAGTTTGGTAAATTGTGTGTAACAGTTAGATTTTGTGTGGAGGCTATATATACCCCTCCACCCTCTCCTCATTCATGAGGGAAGCCATCAGAACATACCTACACTTCCAGCATTCATTTTCTAAGAGAGAACCATCCACTCATGTGTTGAGGCCAAGATATTCCAATCCAACCATATGAATCTTGATCTCTAGCCTTCCCCAAGTTGCTTTCCACTCAAATCTTCTTTCCAACAAATCCAATCCCATGATAGAGAGTTGAGTGTTGGGGAGACTATCATTTGAAGCACAACAGCAAGGAGTTCATCGACAACACAGCATCTATTACCTTTTGGAGAGTGGTGTCTCCTAGATTGGTTAGGTGTCACTTGGGAGCCTCCCTCAAGATTGTGGAGTTGAACCAAGGAGTTTGTACGGGCAAGGAGATCGCCTACTTCATGAAGATCTACCCTAGTGAGGCAAGTCCTTCGTGGGCGATGGCCATGGTGGGATAGACAAGGTTGCTTCTTCGTGGACCCTTCGTGGGTGGATCCCTCCATGGACTCGCGCAACCGTTACCCTTCGTGGGTTAAAGTCTCCATCAACGTGGATGTATGAAAGCACCACCTATCGGAACAATGCCAAAAATCTCCATGTCAACATTGAGTTTGCTCCCTCCAAACCCCTCCCCTTTACCTTCATATGCAATGATTTACATTCCGCTGCTATAATCTTAGAATTGCATATGTAGGTTGATTGCTTGACTTGTGCTAAGTTGCTAAAGTCTGCCAAGAAATAAAATTGGGAAAATGATAGATTTTTATTTAGTCAAGTAGTCTAATCACCCCCTCTAGACATACTTTCGAAACTACAAGTGGTATCAGAGCTACGGTTGAGGGAGTCCTGGATTAGGGGGTAACCGGACAGACGGACTGTATACATCGTCCAGACTATTGAAGCGTGAAGATACAAGACTCAAGACTTCGGCCCGTGTCCGGATGGGACTCTCCTTGGCGTGGAAGGCAAGCTTGGCGATCCGGATATTATATTTCCTTCCTTGTAACTGACTCCATGTAAACCCTAGCCCTCTCCAGTGTCTATATAAACCGGAGAGGTTGGTCCTTAGAAGGCCAATCACAATTACAGTCATACCATCATAGGCTAGCTATTAGGGTTTAGCCTCTACGATCTCATGGTAGATCTACTCTTATACTACTCATATCTTCAATATTAATCAAGCACGAAGTAGGGTTTTACCTCCATCGAGAGGGCCCGAACCTAGGTAAACATTGTGTCCCTTGCTTCCTGTTACCATCAGCCTAGACACACAGATCGGGACCCCCTACCCGAGATCCGCCGGTTTTGACACCGACATTGGTGCTTTCATTGAGAGTTCCTCTGTGTCGTCGCTGCAGGGCTTGATGGTGCCTTCAATCGTCAACAACAAGGTCCAGGGGGAGACTTTTCTCCCCAGGCAGATCTTCGGGCCAATTCGCTTGGCCATCTCGAGCAGATCGACGGCTACGCCCCTGGCCACCAGGTCAGGTTCGGAAACTTGAACTACACGGCGGATATTCGTGGAGACTTGATCTTCGACAGATTTGGGCCTGTGCCAGGAGAACCGAACAGTTACGATGGGCACGGCTTAGACCTGTTGTCGGACGATGCTCGGGATATCACCCCTGCAGTAGCCCCAGATCTAAATCCGGGGCAGGTTGCGTTGCCTAAGGACGGAGGGGTGGACCCCGCCCCATAGGCCGCACACTCATCAGCGGTGGAGCCGAACACAGGCCTCACCTCTGCGGAAGCCTGTAACCCTGGGCCCCCGGACTCGTATCCGGTTGTTGGTTCCGGTCCGCACACCCACGAGCCAGCCAAGCCAGGTTGGGCTTCGGTAATGGACTTTACCGCTGCGGACATCTTCCATCACTCGCCCTTTGGCAACATGCTGAACTAATTAAGGTCTCTGTCTTTGTCAGGAGGCTCTGGGCCGAACTACGTCCGGCTTGAGTGGGAAGCAGGCGACGAAGAAATTCGTTACCCACCCACCACCCACTTCATAGCCATGGTTGATGATTTAACCGACGTGCTTTACTTCGACTTTGAAGACATCGACGGTATGGATGACAATGCAGGAGAATTACAGGAGCCACCACTCACAGGGCGGTGGACGGCCACCTCCTCATACGATATATACATGGTGGACACTCCGAAGGAAACCAATGGCGACGAGGCAACGGAGGATAACCCCTCGGGGAGAAAAGCAAAGCATGGGCGTCGTCGACGCCGCTCCAAGCTCCGCCACAGCAATACCGGCCCCGAAGAGGAAAGCAATCCGGATGGTGCCGAAGAGGATGAGCAGGTCAGCCCAGATGAACAGGCGACTGGCAGATACCCGGAGGAGTACAACTATATGCCCCCCTCCGAAGACGATATTAGCCTCGACGACGACGAGTTCGGCGTGCCTGAGGATCCTGTTGAGCAGGAGCGCTTCAAGCGCCGGCTTATTTCCATTGCGAGGAGCCTAAAGAAGAAGAAGCAGCAACTCCAGGCTGATCAAGACCTGCTCACAGATAGATGGACTAAAGTCCCGACGGCTGAGGAATACGGACTCGAGCGCCAAACGGCTGACCGGCCACCCCATGGCCGGGATAAAACGGGATATCAGACCGAATACCAGCCCGCACCCCCACGCCAATACACTACGGCCCAGGGAAACAGGCAAGACCTGCAAGATATTCTGGAAAACAAAGTAGGACAGCCAAGATCGATCTACGGATCGCGGGGGCGCGCCCCAGCGCGCGATGATGACCGTCACACCGGATACATCACCAACAAGTCCGGCCGGGCCGAACACAGCAACCCAGACCAATTCGAACTGCGTAGCCACATAGCTCGGCACGGAGGCGCCGCACCCCCCCTCTGCTTCACTGTCGAAGTGATGGATCATGAATTCCCAGAAGGGTTCAAACCCGTATACATCGAATCATACGATGGCACAACAGACCCCGCAGTATGGATCGAAGATTTCCTTCTCCACATTCACATGGCCCGCGGAGACGATCTACACGCCATCAAGTATCTCCCCCTTAAGCTCAAAGGACCAGCCCGGCACTGGCTAAACAGCCTGCCAGCAAATTCCATTGGCAGTTGGGAAAACCTGGAAGACGCATTCCTCGACAACTTCCAGGGCACATATGTGCGACCACCGGACGCTGATGACCTGAGCCACATTACTCAACAGCCCGGAGAGTTAGCCAGGAAATTTTGGACTCGGCTCCTAACTAAAAAGAACCAAATAGTCGACTGTCCAGACGCCGAAGCCCTGGCGGCTTTTAAGCATAATATCCTTGACGAGTGGCTCGCTCGACACCTCGGCCAGGAAAAACCGAAGTCCATGGCAGCTCTCACAACACTAATGACCCGCTTTTGCGTGGGCGAGGGCAGCTAGTTGGCTCGCAGTGGCACCAGGCCACATTCTGGCACTTCGGATGTCCGCGACAATAACGGCAAGCCACGACGCAATAGACATAAGCGACGGAACAACAGCGACAACACTGAAGACACGACAGTAAACGCCGGATTTAGCGGATCCAAGTCCGGTCAACGGAAGAAGCCGTTCAAAAGAAATAATCAGGGACCGTCCAGTCTGGACCGTATACTGGAGCGCTCGTGCCAAATTCATGGCACCCTAGACAAGCCAGCCAACCACACCAACAGAGACTGCTGGGTATTCAAACAGGCCGACAAAATAAATGCCGAAAACAAGGACAAGGGTCTACACAGCGACGATGACGATGAGCCCCGGCGTCCGAACACGGGGGGACAGAAGAAATCCCCCCCTCCCCAGGTGAAAACGGTCAACATGATCTACACCACTCACATCCCCAAGCGGGAACGGAAGCGGGCACTACGGGACGTCTACGCGATGGAGCCAGTCGTCCCCAAGTTCAACCCATGGTCAGCCTGTCGGATCACCTTTGATCGTAGGGATCATCCTACTAGCATCCATCATAGCGGCTCAGCCGCATTGGTCTTAGACCCAATCATCGACGGATTTCACCTCACGCGAGTCCTCATGGACGGCGGTAGCAGCCTGAACCTGCTTTATCAGGACAAAGTGCACAAAATGGGCATCGATCCCTCAAGGATCAAGCCCACCAAAACCACAATTAAAGGTGTAATTCCTGGGGTAGATGCTCGTTGTACGGGCTCTATAACATTGGAAGTGGTCTTCGGATCTCCGGATAACTTCCGAAGAAAAGAGATAATCTTCGATATCGTCCCCTTCCGCAGTGGTTATCACACACTGCTGGGACGAACCACATTCGCTAGATTCAATGCGGTACCACATTACGCATACCTCAAGCTCAAGATGCCAGGACCGCACGGGGTCATAACTGTCAATGGAAACATGGACCGCTCTCTCCGAACAGAAGAGCATACTGCAGCCCTCGCGGCGGAAGTACAATGCGGCCTCCTCCGACAAACCAATCCGGTGACAACAACTTCGAGCACCGCCAAGCGAGTCCGGAGCACCCCGCAACTGGATCATCAGGCACGCCAAGAGCGCGACTAGCAGTCCGGCCTCCGCTCAAGCCCCATCAAAGCAGCATTCATGCCACACACACACACAATTACGCACTCAAAATACCATGGGTACAGGCGGAGGCGCAGCAGTGACTCTGTCAACATTGCGGTATCACCGCAACATACATTCATAATCTTTACCTTTTTACCTTTCAGGACATTGCTCTAGTGCAGCCTCTTCAGAAGAGCTAGATTGCTGGACTTACATAGGAGAGAAAATCAAGGAGGCAACAGGCGTTGCGCACAGAAGGAAATACCCAGGTGGAATCTATTTACGATCGTTATACTTGTTTTATCTATATGTACGGGGCCTGCCCCTGGATAGGACATGTCAAATAGTCCTATTTATCTCCACATAATGCATCCATTGTGAACATACGCTTAAACGTATTATTCATCAATGGGAGATCATATATAGCGTCAGCTTATTATTCTTATTTGATCATTTTTTTCTTATAAATGTTTATTTAATATTGCATCCGTACACCTTGGTATGGTTAGTTTGCCAGGGGCTTCTCATGGCTCCCCGTAATACGGCAAGTAAAGTCCGAACACTTTCAACAGTGCGGCACCCCGAACTTATAGCACTATATGCATCAGCTCAGAATCATGTCTTGGGTCTACAGTTGGGTTATCCTGGCTCCCTTGTTTTGGTACCTTACATTCCGGTATATCGGCTAAGGTAGCGCAGTGAGAACTACTACGATTGTGTCCCGGTTCTTCCGGACGAGCACCTCAGTAGAGAAAGCCGAAAACTGACCGGCATGATGTGGCGAGAGCTGGTCGCTGTTCGAGAGGTCTTAAAATCCTTAAAGATTTTTCCGCTTTAGGCGATACATCGGCTTCGTCCGATCTAGGCGTATATAGCGCCCCAATTCGGCCTTCCGGATTCTGGGGGCTTCGCCAAAATTTAAAATTGTAGACTTCTATGGCTAAGTGAAAGTTATAAAGCCGCAAAGTCCGATTGCCTTGTTCGCTGCGCCGGACACCTCCTTAAGGGACCAAACATTTGGATAAAGAGTGTCCGGGTTTTCCACGAACACCCCAGTACTAGTTACGTGGGGGCAGAAGCCGACGACTGGCCTACTTTCAGAATTTTATAAACAACCGCACAGAAGGTAATATTTTAAATAACGAAAGCGGTACATAGCGCAAGTAACTTTGTCTTTAAATTACAAACATGACAGAAGTGAATTCATTCTAAAATGGTGTCCTTGGTACATTCATCGGCCACGAGACGAGCGCCCTTCATCACGCCATCATAGTACATCTTGGGATGTCGATGTGCCTTGCCCTATGGCGGCCCGTCCTTCACCAGCTTTTCCGCATCCAGCTTGCCCCAATGCACCTTCGCGCGGGCAAAGGCCTAGCGGGCACCCTCAATGCAAACGGATCGCTTGATCACTTCAAGCCGCGGACAGGCATTCACCATCCGCTTGATCAGGCCGACGTAGCTAGTGGGCAGGAGCTCACCAGGCCACATTCGGACTATGAAATCTTTCATGGCCACTTCGGCCGCCCTGTGGAGTTCGACCAACTACTTCAGTTGGTCACTCAGAGGCATTGGGTGTTCGGCCCTAGTATACTGGGACCAGAACAACTTCTCCGTTGAGCTCCCCTCCTGGGCACGGTAGAACTCCACGGCATCTGATACGCTGCGTGGCAGATCTGTGAATGCCCCTGGAGAGCTCCAAATTCGGGTAAGTAAAAGAAACGCCTCCTCCACATGTTTGCTTTGCATAAAGAATTTCTTCCCCGCTGCTATCTTTTCGGCCTCCTGGATTTCCTGCTGGGCCTTCTCGGCTTCGGCCTTGGCGTCTTTCACATTCACAAGGGACTTCGCAAGCTCGGCCTCTTTCATCATCAGATCATGCTCCGCGGACTCGAACTTATTGCCGAGGTCCCGAAGCTCTTGCAGTACCTCGCCCACTCTAGCACTTTGCTTTTCATGCTCCTTGCATTCCAAGGCCGCCTTGTCTTCGGCCTCGGACAACACTTTCTTCAGGGACGCCACTTTGGTGGTGGCCCCTGTTACACAGTCACGACGCTTTGGTGTTAGACTAACCAATTTTTTCTATCCTTAACTACATAAGAGCGGGGAATCACTTACCCCTCTTCTCTTCGAGCTGCCTCTTCGTGAGGTTGAGCTCTCCCTGCGCCTGCTCCAGGTCCCACTTTAGTTCGGCATCCTCGGCTGTGCGGGCAGCAGCGGCAGGAAGCACAACCTGCTTATTCACATGAATATTTATTATTAGACTCCTCGGATTATAATTGACCCTCCGTTTGGTTTTTCTTTATGAACACCAAACCTAGTATCAGGGGCTACTACCTATCGGGTGGTAATTTCACACATTTTTATTACTTACCTCAAAGCCTGTCAGGAGGCTGGTGCAAGCTTCGGTTAGTCCACTGTTGGCAGATGAAACCTTCTAAATCACCGCACTCATAAGAGTGCGGTGCTCTTCATCCATGGAAGTGCCGCGAAGCGCTTCCAGCAGACAATCCGGCGCCTCGGGCTCAACGGAAGTCCTCGACGTAGATTGCTCGCCCTACCTAACGAGGGGTTGCCCGCCTGAGTCCGGAACCATTGAAGGTTCCGGAACCGTGTTCGGCTGACAGCCCGGCCTACTGTGGCTCTCATCGACACAATCTGCGGGGATCTTGAACCCCGTGTGTCCGACATCTGGAATCCCACCTTGGGGCGTCTCCAGAGTCACCTCCCCCCTCTCTGGGAGCCTTCGGGACAACACCTCTGTGTCATCCGCGGGCTGAGGAGTAGTGGCCGTTGGAAGTGAATTCATCTCCGAATCGCTCAGGGACCCGGAAGAAGATACCTCGGGGTGAGCCCTGGTCGGACTGCATATATGTTCGGCGTTATAAAAAAAGCTATGGAGTGAAGCCATGATAGAGTGCAGAAACTTACGATCGCACCAGGGGCTTCCCCCTGGGTAGCCACCCCTCCTCGCTGTGAGCGGCCGTGGCGGAGTAGTCCGAAAGGGACACCTTTCCCTTCTTGGACGCCCCAGCCTCCCCCTCCGGGGCGGCTTTCCTCTTTTTCTCCTCCCCAGTGCGGGGAGGTAGAGTTTCTTCTTGCTTCCTCCCGCCTCCGCGGGAGGAATCTGTCTCGTCGTCATCAGACGACGTGGGTATGACGGCCTTGCGCCGAGGGCCTTTTCCGGCCCCCTAGTCCGCCTCCCCAGGCCCCTCAGCCTTTTCGGATGGGGCGTCTTCTTCTTCTTTCTCCTCCCCTTCATGGGATGAGTATGCCTCGTCGTCTTTGGACGAGGCTTCCGGCACAACCTTACGCCGGAGACCCTTTCGGATCCCCGGGCCTTCTTTTCGGCCTTCTTCTCTGGCACCTTGTAGGGCGTCGGGACTAGCATCTCCGTCAGGAGAGCATCAGCAGGGCCTTCTGGCAGCGGAGCTGGACAGTCAGTCTGCTCCGCTGTCTCCACATAATCCTGAGCAGATATGCACAATTATTTAAGACTCCCCCATGAATATATTGGGAAGAACCGAATCTGGTGGTAGTCTGAAAACTCACTTGACTAGGAGGCCACGCGGCGTGAAGCCCGCAGTCCTCGGATGTGGGAGGAGGTACTTCAGAGGCCTTGAACAATACCTTCCATGTGCCTTTATGCGTCATGTCATAGAGCCTCCGAAGCGTCTGGTGTTCGGCTGGGACGAACTCCCACAGGTTAAATGCCCGCCTTTGGCATGGGAGAATCCGGCGAACGAGCATGACCTGGATCACGTTGACAAGCTTGATGTTCTTGTCCTTCATGCTCTTGATGCAGGTCTGGAGTCTGGTCAGCCCTATAGATTCGCCCCAGGGCAGGCCCTTCCTTTCCCAGGAGGTGAGCCGCATGGGAGTTCCAGATCGGAACTCGGGGGCCGCCGCCCAGTTGGCGCCGTGCGGCTCGGTGATGTAGAACCACCCCGACTGCCACCCCTTCATGGTTTCCACAAAGGAGCCGTCGAGCCAGGTGACGTTAGGCATCTTGCCCACCATGGCTCCTCCACACTCCGCTTGATGGCCGCTCACGATCTTCGGCTTCACGCAGAAGATTTTCAGCCACATGCCGAAATGAGGCTTCATGCGGAGGAAGGCCTCGCATATGACGATGAACGCCGAGATGTTGAGGACGAAGTTCGGGGCTAGATCATCGAAATCTAGCCCGTAGTAGAACATGAGCCCGCGGACGAAGGGATGAAGTGAAATCCCAGTCCATAGACGAAGTGGGCGACAAACACGACCCTCTCGTGGGGTCTTGGGGTCAGAATGACCTGCCCGGCGTCTGGTAGCCGGTGCGCTATGTCTGCGGCCAAGTATCCGGCCGCCCGAAGATTGGCGATATGCTTCTCCTTGATGGTGGAAGCCACCCACTTGCCTCCTGCTCCGGACATGTTTAGTTGTGCGGAGAAGACTTGGCCTTGGGCGCTGGAGCTCTAGGGGGCAAGAGTGGGCAAAGGAGGAAGAAGGCGTGGGTAAAAATGGGGAAATCTTATCCCTTTATAGAGGCGACGAAAGCGGTGCGCCTCCCCACTTACCCGTTGGGAATTGCTTGCTTCCCAAGCGCCACGATTGATGGTATGGGGGGATTACCCAGACCCGTATTGATGAGAATCCCGTGATAAGGGGACACGATCTCTGCTTTAACAAGGCGTGTCAAGGAAACCGCCTCGCAATATGCGTTGTGGCTGGTTGTAGGAAAACGGATCGAATAATGACCCGACTGTAATGACACGTCGCGTTGTCTAAAAAGTTGTCAGCAGATTGCATTTGTGAAATATCATTCTCTCCATGGTGGCATGTGAAGATCATTTTATGGATCCGGACACGATTTAAGTGTTCGATAATTACTTTGGAGTACTCGGAGAAGGAACCCGCCTTGCAATGCCGAAGACAAGACTGAACGCTGGACTCATTGTCATTGAAGCCTGGTTCAGGGCTATTGAGGGAGTCCTGGATTAGGGGGTATCCGGACAGCCGGACTGTATACATCGTCTGGACTATTGAAGCATGAAGATACAAGACTCAGGACTTCCGCCCATGTCCGGCTGGGAATCTCCTTGGCGTGGAAGGCAAGCTTGGCGATCCGGATATTATATTTCCTTCCTTGTAACCGACTCAATGTAAACCCTAGCCCTCTCTGGTGTCTATATAACCCGAACAGGTCGGTCCTTAGAAGGCCTATCACAATTACAATCATACCATCATAGGCTAGCTCTTAGGGTTTAGCCTCTACTATCTCGTGGTAGATCTACTCTTGTACTACTCATATATTCAATATTAATCAAGCAGGAAGTAGGGTTTTACCTCCATCGAGAGGGCCAAAACCTGGGTAAACATTGTGTCCCTTGCTTCCTGTTACCAACAGCCTAGACGCACAATCGGGACCCCCTACCCGAGATCTGCCGGTTTTGACACCGACAACGGTCTCCATTTGCCTTGATTTCCATAGCTTTTGGTGATCATAGCCTTGGTTTCATAACCTAGGAGAGTATGGCGTCTAGCGAGTGAAATTACCACCGTAGAGGTCCTTACTTTGATGGTACTAATTTTGCTAGTTGGAAGCATAAGATGAAAATGCATATTCTTGGACATAACCCTGCCGTTTGAGCTATTGTGTGTATTGGCTTGCAAGGTGAATTCTTTGATGGGAGAGAACCAAACCGTGAAGCTACCGCGGAAGAGTTGAAGCTGCTGCAATACAATGCTCAATCTTGTGATATTCTCTTGAACGGACTGTGCCCCAAAGAATTCAACAATATCAGCCGCCTTGAGAATGCAAAGGAAATTTGGGATACTTTGATTGATATGCACGAAGGTACCAACTCCATCAAGGAATCCAAATTGTATGTGCTTCAGAGTCAACTTGACAAGTTCAAAATGAAGGATGGTGAAGGTGCCACTGAAATGTACTCTAGGCTTGCTCTCATCACAAATGAGATTGCCGGCTTAGGAAGTGAAGAGATGACCAATAGATTCATCATCAAGAAGATCCTAAGATCCTTGGATCAAAAATATGACACCGTGTGCTCATTGATCCAAATGATGCCCAATTACAAAGATCTCAAGCCAACTGAAGTCATTGGAAGAATTGTTGCTCATGAGATGTCACTCAAGGATAAAGAGGAACTTCACAACAAGTCAAGTGGTGCTTACAAAGCCTCATGTGATGCTCCTACATCATCAAGTGAGAAACAAACCTTCAATGAAGAATTGAGCCTAATGGTGAAGAACTTCAACAAATTCTACAAGAGTAGAAGCAAGGAAAGAAGTTCCAAGTCAAGGTCCTACAATGACAAAAGATCTTCGAGTCATGAACGTAATTGCTACAATTGTAGAAGACCCGGACACTAATCCAATGAGTGTACGGCTGCCTATAAAAGGAGAGAAGATTCACCTAAAAGAAGAAGTAGAAGAGAGGAATCACCACCAAGAGAGAGAAGGAGTAGAGATGATCGCTATGAACGAAGAACCTCCCGGAGAAGCAAGGATTCAGAAAGGAAGGACAAATCATCAAAGAGCTACACAAAGCAAAGACATCAAGCTCATGTTGGTGAATGGGTATCCGGCTCTGACTCCGACAATCACTCTCCGACTCCGAATATACTCAAGATGAAGGTGTTGCCGGTCTAGCACTTGTGTCAACCAACTCCTATGACATATTTGACTCACCAAATGAAGGAATTGGAAGATGCTTCATGGCTAAAGGCCCAAACATATCACACCCTGAGTATGTTGATTTTAATAGTGATGAAGATGATTTGTTAGGTGATGATGATTTACTTGTTGACAACTCTAGTGATGAATACTATGATGAAACGTCAATTATCATGTTAATCAAGATAAAACGAATGACAATGATAACGAGAAGATTGAGCGTCTAACTAAAGAACTAAACACTCTCAAGTTAGCTCATGAAACTACCTTGGAAGATCATCGAGAACTTTTAAAGACTCATGAGAAGTTAAGCTTTGAAAAGCTCAACCTTGAGCAAGAACATGAGTTTTTAAAGGAAATCAATGATGATCTTCGCAAGAAAAGTTCTTCTTACATTGCCAAGCATTTACTCTTGTCTACTTACACGCCACAAGTTAAATCTAGCAACAAAAGTAAGAAAGATTCTTCTTCTAGTAGTAACAATAATCATGCTAAATCCAATGTTGTTGCTTCTAGTAGTTCTCTTGATTCTATTAATGATTCTCTTAGCCAAGTTACACTTGAGCAAGAAAATAGCTTATTGAAGGGAATTATAGAGAAAGGCATTTACAAGAGCCTTGCTGGAAGTAAGCAATTTGAGGAAATTGTACGCAAGCAAGGAAGGCACCAGAAGAATGAAGGTGTTGGTTTTGAACAAAAGTTCAATGCCAATGGAGTTCAGTGGAAGAAGATCAATACCCCAAGGCAAAGTTTGTTCCTCAACAAGAGAAGTATGATCCTACTTCTTTCCAAGGGACACAAGCTCAAGATGATCTTCCACCACAAGACCACAAGCAAAAAGGCAAGGATAAGCTTCAAGAGGAAATTGATGCATTTGAAGAAGCTCCCAAGGCCTTGGTCAAGTGGGTTCCCAAGACTACATCAAGTTCTACTTCATCAAGTACCACTACAACCCCAAGGATTCCCATCAAGATGATGTGGATCCCGAAGAAGAAGAACTAGAGAGTTCTCGAGGGTGACTCCGCCAACACACTTCACTCACATCATTTTGGCAAGGACAAGTGCAATCAACTTCCACATCTTGCACTAGTTCAAGGAGTCACAAAGCCTCTTGTTGGTAAGACAAGGGACAAGGTAACCTAATGCTTTCATGGACATCATCTTGTGTGTGCATCACTCTATGTCTATGGATATCTTTGTTTGTTCCTTGTGGGACTAATCCGTGTAGGTATTGAAAGTGCAACTCACTCCAATGGAAAGCTCTGAATGATCTACATCAACATTGAGCATCCACATCTTCAACACCTACATGAAGTCATCATCGACAAAACCCAAGGTTAGTTCATCCCTCTTAGGAGGGATATCACATCTAGGGGGAGCTTTACTCTAAGACTTGAGCTAAAGCAACTCTAATGGTGTGAACACAACAATGCTTTATGTAAAAGTGGTAACCCCACTTGTGCTTAAACGATGAGTATGACCTATGATCAAATGTTCTCATTTGTCTCCTAAGTCAATATACTCATACATAGATGACCTGGTCATCTCAAATTTCTTGATAGATGCAAGAGTGATTGTGCATGCTTTGCCACATATTTCATTTGCCATTTTATTGTGTGAGCATGTTGGTTGCATATTTTACTCATTCGAGGACATCCACTTGTTGTTTTGATTGTTTGGCTCTTACTCTTCTCCCAAGTGGATGGACAAGAATGCCTAAGAACCTTCTCTAGTTATCTATGCTTTTCTCGCCTCAAACTCTATTCATGCTACATCACAAAGTTTGATCAAGTCAGATTCGAACCACTCTATGTGAGGAGCACTCGGAGTCCATGATTCATCATAGACTCAAACTTCCAAAACCTCTTTGTGCGTTTCGGTCTGACCGAGTCATCCATTTTGGTCAAACCGAGTTCACTAAGTTGATCTAGGTTTTCATCTCGGTGCAATCGATTTGAACACTTCGGTCACACGGAGTTGCAGCAACCACTTGCGATTCTGCAATCTCGGTGCCACCGAGTTGTTCCACTTGGCCACACCGACAGGGTCGGTGTCGGTGTCAAAACCGGTGGATCTCGGGTAGGGGGTCCTGAACTGTGCGTCTAGGCGGATGGCAACAGGAGACAGGGGACACGATGTTTTTACCCAGGTTCGGGCCCTCTCGATGGAGGTAAAACCCTACTCCTGCTTGATTGATATTGATGATATGGGTATTACAAGAGTAGATCTACCACGAGATCAGAGAGGCTAAACCCTAGAAGCTAGCCTATGGTATGAATGTTGTTCGTCCTACGGACTAAAACCCTCCAGTTTATATAGGCACTAAAGAGGGTTAGGGTTACACAGAGTCGGTTACAATGGTAGGAGATCTACATATCCGTATTGCCAAGCTTGCCTTCCACGCCAAGGAAAGTCCCATCCGGACATGGGACGAAGTCTTCAATCTTGTATCTTCATAGTCCAGGAGTCTGGCCAAAGGCTATAGTCCGGCCATCCGGACATCCCCTAATCCAGGACTCCCTCAGTAGCCCCTGAACTAGGCTTCAATGATGACGAGTCCGGCGCGCATATTGTCTTCGGCATTGCAAGGCGTGTTCCTCCTCCGAATACTTCATAGAAGATTTTGAACACAAGGATAGTGTCCGGCTCTGCAAAATAAGTTCCACATACCACCGTAGAGAGAATAATATTTACACAAATTCAATCTGCTGGCGTATTCCGTGGCGTGACATCACACCTCGGCCAAGCCTTTATTCAAATCATTTTTACTGTCCCTCCTCAGCACGTTTATCGAGGCGGTTTCCTTGGCACGTCTTGTCAAAGCAGAGATCGTGTCCCGTTATTCCGGGATTCTCATCAATACAGGTGTGGGTAACCCAACCGCGCCATTGATTAAGGCGCTTGGGAGATAAGCGAGTTTTACCAGGATGGTGGGGACGCATAGCTTTGTCCGTCCATATAAGGGGTTAAGGATCCACCTTTTTACCTACGCCTTCTTCCTCCTTTGCTTATCCATTTCCGCGTACTCGAGCTCCATCGCCCAAGTCCGCACATCTCTCCTCAACCTTCCCCAGCCATGTCCGGAGTGGGAGGCAAGTGGATGGCCTCCTCCTTCACGGAGGGGCACATCAAGAGGCTGCGGAAGGCCGGATACTTGTCCAGTGACATCGCGCATCGGCTCCCCGACAAGGCGCAGCTCATCCCCACCCCGGCCCCATGAGAGGGTGGTGTTCCTCACCCACTTCCTCCGCGGACTAGGTTTTCCACTTCACCCATTTGTCCGGGGGCTCATGTTCTACTACGGCCTGGATTTCCATGATCTGGCCCCGAATTTCATCCTCAACATCTCGGCATTCATTGTCGTGTGCGAGGCCTTCCTCTGCATCCAGCCCCACTTCGGCTTATGGCTGAAGACCTTCAATGTCAAGCCGAAGGTAGTGTGCGGCCGCCAAGTGGAGTGCGGAGGTGCCATTGTGGGCCAGATGCCCAACGTCCTATGGCTTGAGGGCTCCTTCGTGGAGACCATAAAGGGGTGGCAATCGGGGTGGTTCTACATCACCGAGCCGCGTGACCCTAAATGGGTAGCGGCCCCCGAATTCTGATCTGGCTTCCTACACGGCTCACCTCTTGGAAAGAGACGGGCCTAACATGGGGTAATTCAGAAGAGCTGACCGGACTCCAATCCTGCGTCAAAACCTTAGTGAACAAGAAGCTCAAGCTCGTCAACGTAGTCCAGGTCATGCTCATCCACCGGATCCTCCCGTGCCAACAACGGGCCTTCAGCTTGTGGGAGTTTGATCCGGCACATCACCAAACCTTGAGCAGGCTCTTTGACACTATGTACGAAGATGCCTGGAAGGTGCTGTCCAAGGGCGCCGTGGCTCCCGCATCCACTACCGAGGATCGCGGATACAGCTCGCAGCGTCAAGCCGGCGAGGTAAGCGATTTTACCCTTTACAGGACACTTGTTTTTCATAGTTTGACTCTATGTGGGATCTAAACTCCCCTACCTTTGACAGGCCTGGCAAAAGATGTCCGGGCAGGTTAACTGTCCGGCTCCCTTGCCAGAAGACCTAGCGGATGCCCAATTAATGGGGCTGCTGGTTCCGGCGCCTTACGTGGAGCCGGAGAAGAAGGCCAAGAATAAGGCCACGGGAACCCGAAAGAGTTCCCGACGCCAGGTGTTATCGGACTCATCGTCCGATGACTCCGAGGCGGACTCCTCCCGCGAAGACGAGGAGGAGGAAAAAGAGGCCTCTCCCTCAGCGGGGGAAGAGAAGAAAAGGAAGGCCGCCCCAACTGGGGAGGCCGGATGGTCCAAGAAGGGAAGGACCCTTCCTCCGGACTACTCCACCAACGCCGACGACGACGAAGAGGAGTGGCCACCGAGGGCTAAGCCCCTGGCGAAATCATAAGTGTCCGGATACCCAAATAACTCATGGCGTTTCATTTGTCGCACAGGATCTCCTAACGCCGAATATAACCCTACAGCCCGCCCAAGGACCGGCTCAACACTTCAACGAGCGGCTCCCTAGCTTCGTCAGACGTGAATAGCACTTCACTTCTGGCCTTCTCCTCTCCTCGCGTTGCGGATGACGCCGAGGTGGGATCCCAAAAGGGGCCCAGCCAGGAGGAGGGGGTCCCGGAGGCGCCGCAAGGCAACCTCCCGGACTCTAGGCACAAGGGGGATCAAACCCCAAAGGGATCTAAGTCCGGCCCAGGGCCGGACTCCGCTCCGGAACCTTCAGTGGTTCCGGAGTCCGGCAGGCGGCCCCTTCGTAAGAAAGGCGAGAATGCGACACCGATGACCTCCGTCCAACCGGAGGCGCCGGATAATTTGCTGGAGGCGCTAACGGCGCCTCCATCAACGAGGAGCACTGCACTGTTATGAGTGTGGTGATCCAGAAAGTTCAGTCTGCCAAGAGCGGGCTGACTGAAGTCTGTGCCAGCCTTCTAACAGGCTTTGAGGTATGTATTTAAGATATGTAAAAATATTACCGCATAGACAGTAGCCCCTGATCCTCAGTTTGGTGTTCGGAAAGAAAAGCCAAACTGAGGATCTAAAAAGATGTACGCAGGAGTTTAACATAAGTAAGTCAATATGGGAAATGCAGGCTGCGCTGTTGATCTCTGCCGCACTAACTGCGGAGGTCAATGCATTGAAGCAGAGCCTCGAGTGGTCCGAGAACGAGCTCGGCCTTGCCAAAAAGCATTTCGAGGACAAGGAAGGTAAGCAAGACCTTATGGAAGTATATAAAAGATGTGGTTGCGAAAAATGACAGGAATAACGTGAGTATTGCAGGGGCCACGAACGAGGTGGCGACCCTAAAGGAAGCGGTGTCCAAGGCCAAAAGCAGTGCGGCCACGGAGCACACCGAGTGAAAGAAATAGGAGGCGCGGGTGGCAGAGGTGCGGCAAGAGCTCCATGCTCTCATGGAAAAACACGAGAGTTTGGAGCGTGACTCAAGGACTCGAGAGTCCGAGCTCGCCTCGGCCCTTGAAAAAAGCCCTTCAGGAAATTGAGGCGATGAAGAAGATAGCAGCGGGTAAGGCATTCTTCATGCAAAGCAAGCACATGAAAGTGAATTACTTGTTACTTACCCGAATCCGGAGCTCTCTAGGAGCATTCGCAGATCTGCCCCGCAGTGTGTACGACGCTGCCGCATTCTACCGGGCCGAGGAGGGGAGCTCGACGGAGAAGGTGTTCTGGTCTCAGTATGCCGAGGCCGGACACCCGGTGCCCTTGAGCGACTAGCTGAAGCAGCTGGTCGAGCTCCATAAGGTGGCCGAACAGGCCATGAAGGGCCTCATAGTTCGGTTGTGGCCTAAGGAAGCCATGCCTGGGAGCTACTTCGGGCTGGTGAGGCGGCTAGTGGATGCCTGTCCCTGGATTGAAGTCGTCAAGCGCTCCGTCTGCATCGAAGGTGCTCGTAGGGCCCTTGCCTGTGCTAAAGTGCACTGGGGCAAGATGGACGCTGAGAAGCTTGTGACGGACGCTCCACCGCCGGGCAGGGAGTAACGCAAGCCCGAGATGTATTATCAGGGCGTCCTGAAGGGTGCCCGCCTTATAGCGGGTGAATGCTCCAAAGAAGTAATTTTCGAGTAAACTCGCATTTGTTATCCTTTACGCTTGAAAACTTGTTCATATGCGCTAAGCAACTCTAGTGAATTTAAAATATTACCTTCTGTGCGGCCGTTTATGAAATTTGAGAGATGGCGAGTCATAGGCTTCTGCCCCCATGCCACGGGTGCTGGGGTGTTCGGGATAAACTTGAGCGCTCTTTTTCCCATTCTTGGGTCCTTCGAGGGAGGCGCTCAACGCAACGAACGAGGCAACCGGACTATAATGCTTGAACACTCTCACTTAGCCATAGAATTCTATAATTTTAAATTTCGGCGAAGCCCCTAGTATTCGGAAGACCGAGTTCGGGGCGCTATCCACGCCTGGGCCGGACAAAGCCGACTCCTCGCTCTAAGCGGCATAAGTCTTTAGGGACTCGAAAACCTCTCGAACAGCGACCGGCTCTCGCCCTATCATGACGGTCAGTTTTAGCTTTCTCCACTAAGGTGCTTAACCCAGCTCAACCGGGGCACAATCGCAGTGGTTCTCCCAGCGCTACCTTAGCCGATATAACGGAACGTAAGGTACCAAAACATGGGAGCCGGGCAAACCCAACTATTGACCCAAGACATGATTCGGAGCCGATGCATATAATGCTATAAGTTCAGGGTGCCGCACTTGTGAAAGTGTTCGGACTTATCACACCATATTTTGGGGTACTTAAGCCCCTGGTGTATTCGGCCGTACCAAAGCGTACGGATGCAACATGTCATAAGTGAACATATATAGATAAGAAAAAGGAATGCAATAATAGGCAAAAGTTGTGCATTGTTTATTAAAAAAGCTGCGGTAAAAGCAGAACGATACAAATAGTGCGATAAGCAAGGGACGGGACTATTTGACATGTCCCCCTCCAGGAGCGAGCTGTGGGATGATATGTAAAACAAGTATACTGCTCGTTATAGAGACCACCTGGACACTCGACGTAGCTTTCTGCTTCCCTGGCTATTGCATCGTGTGTTTCGGCGATTCTACTGCCGGACATGGCTTCTTGAGAATGGAGTCCTGAAAGTAAGAAAAAAAAGGAATGACACAATCGGGAGCCCCTGGTGCGGTTGAGCCGCATTCTAGGCCTGCCGTGATCGTGCCCCTCCCCCTATGCCCATGGTATTTCCATAGCGTAATTATGTACGCTTAGTACTGGTTTCGCAATTTTGCGAGGGCTGGGGTTGGGGCCGCATTGCTACATGTGCTCGGAACATGCCAGGCGGTCTTGTTGTAGGTTACTCTGGGCGCGCTTGACGGTGTCCGGACGTTTGATAGCCGGACTCGAGAATTGCCTTGAGAGGCTGCTTTGTACTTTCGCCGCGATGGCCGCCGTATGCTCCTCCGTTCGGAGAGAGCGTTCGGTGTTTCCGTTGACCGTAATGATTCCTCGAGGGCCTGGCATCTTGAACTTGAGGTATGCGTAGTGCGACACCACATTGAACTTTGCAAATGCAGTTCGTCCGAGCAGTGCGTGATAGCCACTGCGGAACGAGACTATGTCGAAGATTAACTCCTCGCTTCGGAAGTTATCCGGGGATCCGAAGACCACTTCAAGTGTAACTGGACCTGTACAGTTGGCCTCTACACCTGGTATGACGCCTTTAAAGGTCGTCTTTGTGGGTTTAATCCTTGAGGGGTCTATTCCCATCTTGCGCACTGTATCCTGATAAAGCAGGCTCAGGCTGCCGCCGCCGTCCATCGGGACTCTAGTGAGGTGAAATCCGTCAACGATTGGGTCTAGAACCAATGCGGCGAATCCGCCATGGCGGATGCTAGTGGGGTGGTCCCTTCGATCAAAAGTGATAGGGCAGGAGGACCACGGATTGAACTTTGGGGCGACTGGCTCCATCGCATATACATCCCTTAGTGCACGCTTCCGCTCCCTTTTGGGTATGTGGGTTGCGTATATCATGTTCATCATCCGCACTTGTAGGGGGAAGCCCTTCTGTCCTCTATTGTTCGGCGGTCGGGGCTCCTCCTCATCATCGCTATGCAGCCCCTTGTCATTGTTTTCGGCATTTAGCTTGCCTGCCTGCTTGAACACCCAACAATCCTTGTTGGTGTGATTGGCTAGTTTTTCGGGGGTGCCATGTATCTAGCACAAGCGATCGAATATTCGGTCCAAATTGGATGGGCCCGGAGTATTTCTTTTTAATGGCTTTTTCCGCTGACCGGGTTTTGAGCCTCTGAATCCGGCATTGACTATTGTATCTTCAACATTATCGCCATTAATGTGGCGCTTGTGCTTGTTGCGACGCGACCTGCCGTTGCTGTCCTTGGTATCCGAATTACCAGGGCTCTTGGTCATGTTGTTACTGCGAGCTAGCCAGCTGTCCTCTCCCACGCAAAAGAGGGTCATGAGTGTTGTGAGGGCTGCCATGGATTTCGGCTTTTCCTGTCCTAGGTGCCGGGCAAGCCACTCGTCGCGGACGTTATGTTTGAAGGCTGCAAGGGCCTCTGCATCCGGACAGTCGACGATTTGATTTTTCTTGGTTAGGAACCGTGTCCAGAATTGTTTGGCCGATTCCTCTGGCTACTGAATTATGTGGCTTAGGTCACCGGTGTCTGGTGGTCGCACATAGGTGCCCTGGAAATTGTCGAGGAATGCGGCTTCCAGGTCTTCCCAACAATCGATTGACTCTGCTGGCAAGCTGCTAAGCCAATGCCGAGCTGGTCCTTTAAGCTTGAGTGGGAGGTATTTGATGGCGTGTAGATCATCACCGCGAGCCATGTGGATATGAAGGAGATAGTCCTCGATCCAGACCGCAGGATCTGTTGTGCCATCGTATGATTCAATGTTTACGGGTTTGAAACCCTTAGGAATTTGATGATCCATTACTTCGTCTATGAAGCATAGTGGGTGTGCGGCGCCTTTGTATTGGGCTATATCACGGCGCAGCTCAAATGAGCTTTGTCTACTGTGTTCGGCCCGGCCGGAGTTGCCATATCCGGTGTGACGGTTATCATCACATATTGTGGGGCGCCCACGCGATCCGTATGTCGATCTTGTTTGCCTTGCCTTGTCCTCCAATATATCCCGTGGGTCTGGCGCATTTCCCCATGCCTTGGTACTTTTTGAGCGACGCCGGGGTGCGGCTTGAGTGGAGGGCCGAGAGGCCTCTCTGTCGCGGCCGCGAGGTGGCCGGTCAGCCGCATCATGCGCTGGTGATGTAGGTTTGGGTGCTTCCTCTTCTAATCGGGGGAGCAGCCTGTGTTTTGGGTAGCACTTGGAGGGGCGTTCGAGTTCATACTCTTCGGCCGCAAGGACTTCGCTCCATCTGTCAGCTAGCAAGTCTTGGTCAGCTCTAAGCTGTTGTTGCTTTTTCTTTAGGCTGCTTTCCGTGGCCATAAGCCTGCGTTTGAAACGCTCATGTTCAACGGGATCCTCAGGCATCACAAATTCGTCGTCGTTGAGGCTTGCCTCGTCTTCGGAGGGAGGCATGTAATTATCATCCTCTACCTCTCTGTCTGCCGCTCTCTCATGAGGGCTGGCTTCTCCATCCTCCTGCGCTGAATCCTGCCGGAGGGGGTTGTCTTCGGCACTGTCCGGGGTGTTATTGTCTCCGGTGCCGGAATCGCCGTTTTTACTGTGGCGGGATTTAGAGCAGCGCCACTGACGCCGACGCTTAGGCTGTTTCTTGGAGGGGTCATCCTCCGTTGTTCCATCGCCATTCCCATCTTTTGGGATGTCCATCATGTATATGTCGTATGATGAGGTGGCCTTCCAGTGCCCTGTAGGCGCTGGTTCTTGGTCGTCTCCTGCATCGTCGTCCATACCATCGATGTCTTCGGAGTTGAGGTCGAGCATGTTGGTTAAATCATCGACAGTGGCTACGAAGTGGGTGGTGGGTGGGATTTGAAATTCTTCATCGTCCGCATCCCAACCTTCCTGACCATAGTCCGGCTAGGGCTCTCCTGATAAAGTGAGAGACTTTAGTGAATTCAGGATGTCGCCAAAGGGTGAGTGCTAAAAGATGTCCGCGGTGGTGAATTCCATGACCGCCGCCCAATCGGATTCGATTGGCAGGGGCGCGGAAGGTTCGGAGTCTGGAGAGGAGTCCGACACCTTGGAGTTACGAGCCTTGCAAAGGACAGTGATGGTGTTCGGCTCAATCGCCATAGAGATCGCAGCCCCGAGGTGGTGTCCAACCGCCCGTCCTCGATCGGTGCAGTCGGCTCCGAGCTAAGGGTCGGAGCGGACACTGGTGCGGCTTCCAGGGCACTGTTTGGCGGCAGAGCTAGATCATGCCCATCGTGACAGTCCGGCGCGCTTGGCTGTGGCTCGAACCTGTCGAAGATCAAGTCTCCGCGGACGTCAGCCGTATAGTTCAAACTTCCAAATCTGACCTGATGGCCAGGGGCGTAGCTTTCAATTTGCTCCAGATGGCCAAGCGAATTGGCCCGTAGTGCAAAGCCGCCGAATAGGAAGATCTGTCCGGGGAGAAAAGTCTCACCCTGGACCGCATTGTTGTTGATGATTGGAGGAGCCATCGAGCCTAAAGATGACGACACAGAGGAACTCTCAATGAAAGCACCAATGTCGGCGTCAAAATCGGCGGATCTCGAGTAGGGGGTCCCGAACTGTGCGTCTAGGCGGATGGTAACAGGAGACAAGGGACACGATGTTTTTACCCAGGTTCGGGCCCTCTCGATGGAGGTAAAACCCTACTCCTGGTCGATTGATATTGATGATATGGGTAGTACAAGAGTAGATCTACCACGAGATCAGAGAGGCTAAACCCTAGAAGCTAGCCTATGGTATGATTGTTGTTCGTCCTACGAACTAAAACCCTCCAGTTTAGATAGGCACCGAAGAGGGTTAGGGTTACACAGAGTCGGTTACAATAGTAGGAGATCTACATATCCGTATCGCCAAGCTTTCCTTCCATGCCAAGGAAAGTTCCATCCGGACATGGGACGAAGTCTTCAATCTTGTATCTTCATAGTCGAGGAGTCCGGCCAGAGGCTATAGTCCGGCCATCCGGACACCCCCTAATCCAGGACTCCCTCAGTCGGGATATAAATACCCACGGGTGAGATTTTGGAAAAAAATTCAAAACCCCTCAGCCCGCACGTGTCCTTCTCTTCCTCCTCGGGTCTCCAGATCGCCTCCTTGCCGCCAGCGACCTCCCGCCACTGGTTTCTACCGCCGTCGACAGAATCTGCTCCGCTGTCGCCGCCGTAGCGAACACCCGCCGAACTAGGGTATGTGTTCGACCCCTTGTGCTGTCTATTTACCACTTATTCCTAGCACGAGGACGATGCCATGATTCTTGCCACGAATGAAATCGATCTATCCAGCTAAATCTTCCTTAGGCTTAGTTTGATTCAAAAAATTTAGGGTTAGCTCTACGCAGAATTCATCTGGGACCGACCGAATCGTAGAAATCGGTCTCACCGATTTGGCTTAGGCCATTGCACATGCGCTTATCAGTCTGACCGAAAACTGCAAATCGGTGTGACCGAGATCAATTCTCTATGAAACCCTAGCAATCTCGGTACCACCACACTGTGACTCGGTCTGACCGAGTTCACTAGTTTAGGCTCCAAAAGTTGCTTCGGTATCACCGAGTTTATCAATTCGGTAGCTGTCGTGGAATTAATACGTCGGATGTCCAGGCGAAAGGACTTAGTTGTGGAGCCATCGCAACGATATTAGCTTAAAGGGGTTAAACCGGAACAAGGGACACGAGAGTTTTATACTAGTTCGGCCCCTTACGATGAAGGTAAAAGCCCACATCTAGTTGTGATGGAATTATTGGGGTTTCGATGATCAGGGAGCGAATACGCTTTTCCTGAGTCTTGATACGTCTCCAACGTATCTATAATTTTTGATTGTTCCATGCTATTATATTACCCCTTTTGGATGTTTATGGGCTTTACTTTACACATTTATATCATTTTTGGGACTAACCTACTAACCGGAGGCCCAGCCCATATTGCTATTTTTTTGCCTATTTCAGTATTTCGAAGAAAAGGAATATCAAACGGAGTCCAAACGGAATGAAATCTTCGGGAGCATGATTTTTGGAACGAACGTGATCCAGAGGACTTGGAGTGCAAGTCAAGAAGCAGCCGAAGCTTCCACGAGAGAGGAGGGCGCCCCCCCTATAGGGTGCGCCCCCTGTCTCGTGGGCCCCTCGGGCGTCCACCGACGTACTTCTTCCTCCTATATAAGCCTGCGTACCCCGAAAACATCCAGGGGCAGACGAAACAGAATTTCCACCACCGTAACCTTCTGTATCCATGAGATCTCATCTTGAAGCCTTCGTCGGCACTCTGCCGGAGGGGGAATCGACCATGGAGGGCTTCTACATCAACATCCTTGCCCCTCCGATGAGTTGTGAGTAGTTTACCATAGACTTACGGGTCCATAGTTATTAGCTAGATGGCTTCTTCTCTCTTTTTGGATCTTAATACAATGTTCTCCCCCTCTCTTGTGGAGATCTATTCGATGTAAACTCTTTTTGCGGTGTGTTTGTCGAGATCCGATGAATTGTGGGTTTATGATCAAGTTTATCTATGAAGAATATTTGAATCTTCTCTGAATTCTTTTATGTATGATTGAGTTATCTTTGCAAGTCTCTTCGAACTATCAGTTTGGTTTGGACTACTAGATTGATCTTTCTTGCCATGGGAGAAGTGCTTAGCTTTGGGTTCAATCTTGCGGTGTCCTTACCCAATGACAGAAAGGGTTGCAAGGCACGTATTGTATTGTTGCCATCGAGGATAACAAGATGGGGTTTATATCATATTGCTTGAGTTTATCCCTCTACATCATGTCATCTTGCTTAATGCGTTACTCTGTTCTTATGAACTTAATACTCTAGATGCAGGCAGGAGTCGGTCGATGTGTGGAGTAATAGTAGTATATGCAGGAAGGAGTCGGTCTACTTGTTGCAGACGTGTTGCCTATATACATGATCATGCCTAGATAATCTCATAATTATTCGCTTTTCTATCAATTCCTCGATAGTAATTTGTTCACCCACCGTAATACTTGTGCTATCTTGAGAGAAGGCACTAGTGAAACCTAAGGCCCCTAGGTCTATCTCTTATCATATTTGCTTCCAATCTACTTTTATTTGCATCTTTACTTTTTGCATCTATATTATAAAATACCAAAAATATATTTATCTTATCATACTATTTTTATTAGATCTCACTTTCGCAAGTGGTCGTGAAGGGATTGACAACCCCTTTATTGCGTTGGTTGCGAGTTCTTTGTTTGTTTGTGTAGGTGCGTGGGACTTTTGAGGAGCCTCCTACTAGATTGAGACCTTGGTTCTCAAAAATTGAGGGAAATACTTATGCTACTATTGCTGCATCACCCTCTCCTCTTCGAGGAAAACCAACGCAAGCTCAAGACGTAGCAAGTCTCGAGCTGTTGTTTCTCGTCCCTGAACCGTCGCCAGGTCGTCCCTTTATATACACGGGTTGACGCCCGGCCGGTTTATAGAGTCCCGAGGCCGGCTCATACAAGTGTCCGGCTCGGTCTCTTCCTTTCCCTGTCTTACAATACAAGTTAGACAACTATGGCGGTTTACGACTATGGGCCCTAATCCGCCTTTGGGCTCTGGGCCTCTAAGCTTTAATACTAGAGCGCCATCCTCTTTATCTTCATGGGCTTCAATATGGATGAGCGTGAACCGGCCCCTCCTGGGAGGTTTACACTCAATAGTTATATCCTCAACATTAGGCCCCAGATTCATTTGAACATGTTCATGTCAATCTTCAATACTTAGAAAATTCCCTGAACATCTTCTTATCATCCTCGTAAACCTAGATGATATCTTCTCCCAATAAACTTTGGTGAACCGCCATGACGTCATCTTCTGAAATTGCAATAAACTGTCATGATGTCATCTCTGTATAAAAAGGTTGTAAAGATTCCCTTCATTTAATTAACTTCCGAAGATCGAGGCGACATCTGCGCCCCCTCTTTCCGCTTCGGGCTCCTCAATTCTTGCGCCTGCCGCTTATCCCCTTGCCTTTATAAATAAGACCGGGGGTCCTTCCATTTCCACCCTTGCCTCTTCACATCTTATTCCTCCTCGCGACCCGGAAGAGCTCAAGCATTGCCGCCGCCGTCGACCCTTGAACCTGCACCGACTAGGCCGCTGCATCAACCTGTTCGTACCAGAGACCTTGCGACACTCCTCCGCCGCTACTGGCCCTGGTAAGTACTCCCTTCCTCAACTATCAAATCAGCATTGGGGTTCCGAAGTTCTTCGGTGTTCATCAGCATTCATCAGTGCTCATCTGCTTTCCCTTAGCATCTCCTTGAATCTAGCTAGTCTTGACGGCTTCCTCAAGTGGTTGAAGCTGTAGTTTTAATCTATCCCTCCATAGTATCTCATTGTTCCTGGATAGATCCCATCTGGACTGTCAATGTTCTACCGTCGCCATTTTTTAGGGCTCAGAAAATTTTCTTTACTAGGCCGCGGTAGATCCAAAATTACAATGCCATTTTGCGAAACCTGTTTCTTCAGTACTTGGTAAATTTCAGATGTGCTTCTTCCATTTGTAGGCGGTTTAACCTTTAGAAAATGACAATCTTCCAGGTACCATTAGCCCTCACATAAACCGCCACATTAACTTGAGCATCAATATCCGGTTTATAGTGCATATATGTTTGAATTAAATCCAACAGTTTAACACCGGTTTGTGCACATCAATCTTGAACCGTGATCCGGCGTTTGCACTTCCTTTACAGTTTGTCATTCAAAATGGCCAAGCAAATCGCCTCTTGCAATTGGGTTCCTTCCCGGATCACAGAAACACAACTCAATGGATATGTTCTAACTGGCGCTTCAGCCAAGAAGGAGGTCATTCATTGGCGAGTCCCTGGCTCTGAGTGCCCTCCTGAACCTCAAGATGGGGAAGTGGTTGTATTTATGCAGCATCTAGACCGGGGATTTAGCCCTCCCGGATCAAAGTATTTATGCTTTGCTGAATCTTGTTATGAAAGATCAATTCGCCGGCCTTCCTAGCAAAGATGCCGCTACTCATCTAAACAACTTTGTTGATTTGTGTGATATGCAAAAGAAGAAAGATACGGATAACAATATTGTTAAATTGAAGTTATTTCCGTTTTCACTTAGAGATCATGCTAAAGTTTGGTTTTCGTCTTTGCCTAAAAATAGTATTGATTCTTGGAACAAGTGCAAAGATGCTTTTATCTCTAAGTATTTTCCTCCCTCTAAGATTATCACTCTTAGGAACGATATTATGAATTTTAAAAAACTTGATCATGAGCATGTTGCCCAATCTTGGGAAAGAATGAAATTGATGCTTCGCAATTGCCCTACTCATGGTTTGAATTTATGGATGATCATATAAAAAATTTATGCCGGTTTGAACTTTGCTTCTAGAAATCTCTTAGATTCGGCCGCGGGACGCACGTTTATGGAAATCACGTTAGGAGATGCTAAAAAACTTCTTGATAATATTAAGGCTAATTATTCTCAATGGCACACTGAAAGATCTTCTAGTAAAAAAGTGCATGCTATAGAAGAAATCAATGTTTTGAGTGGAAAGATGGATGAAATTATGAAATTGTTTGCTACTAAAAATACTCCTCTTGATCCCAATGATATGCCTTTGTCTTCTTTGATTGAGAATAATAATGAATCTATGGATGTGAATTTTGTTGGTAGGAATAGTTTTGGAAACAATGCTTATAGAGGAAACTTTAATGCTAGACCGTTCCCTAGTAATTCCTCTAATAATTATGGAAATTCCTACAATAATTCTTATGGTAATTTTAATAAGATGCCCTCTGATTTTGAGAATAGTGTGAAAGAATTTATGATTTCTCAAAAGAATTTTAATGCTTTGCTTGAAGAAAAATTGCTCAAGGTTGATGATTTGGCTAGGAACGTTGATAGACTTTCGCTTGATGTTGATTCTCTTAAACTTAGATCTTCTCCTCCTAAGCATGATATCAATGAGACTCTGAAAGTAATGAGAATTTCCATTGATAAGTGCAAGGAAATAACCGCTAGATTGCGTGCTAAAAAAGATAGCTTTGTAAAGGCGTGTTCTTCTTGTTTCCATGAAAATAATGTTGAGGATCTTAAAGTTATTGATGCGTCTCCTATTAGATCTATGTTTTGCAATATGAATCTTGATAATTATGGGACTGATGATGAGTCAACTTTACCTAGAAGGCGTCCCAAGAATTCGGAGTTTTTAGATCTTGATGCTAAATTTGGTAAAAGTGGGATTGGATAGGTCACAACTTTAAATAGCATTGAACCCACTATCTCAGATTTCAAGGATTTTGATTATGATAATTGTTCTTTAGAAGGTTGTACTTCCTTGTTGCAATCCGCTGTTAATTCTCCTCATGCTTATAGTCAAAATAAAGCTTTTACCAAACATATCGTTGATGCCTTGATGCAATCTTATGATGAAAAACTTAATTTGGAAGTTTCTATACCTAGAAAACTTAATGATGAGTGGGAACCAACTATAAAGATTAGAATTCAAGATCATGAGTGTTTTGCTTTGTGTGATTTGGGTGCTAGTGTTCCCATGATTCTGAAAACTTTATGTGATATTCTAGGTTTCCATGATCTTGATGATTGCTCTTTAAATTTGCACCTTGCGGATTCCACCATTAAAAAGCCAATGGGAAGGATCAATGATGTTCTCATTGTTGCAAATAGAAATTTGGTTCCCGTGGATTTTATTGTTCTTGATATAGATTGCAATCTTTCCTATTATTCTTGGTAGACCTTTCCTTAGAACGATTCGTGCGATTATTGATATGAAGGAAGGGAATATTAGATTCCAATTTCCATTAAAGAAAGGCATGGAGCACTTTCCAAGAAATAAAGTCAAATTACCTTATGAATCTATCATGCGGGCTACTTATGAATTTAGTGCCAAAGATGGCACCCGTTAGATCTATATTTGCTTTTATGCCTAGCTAGGGGCATTAAACGATAGCGCTAGTTGGGAGGCAACCCAATTTTCTTTATGTTTTTTCTTTTTGCTCATGTTTAGTAATAAATCTTGCTTCTACCTTATGTTTAGATGTGTTTCTATCTTTTAATTAGTGTTTATGCCAAGTAGAACCTCTAGGATAACCTATGATGATAGTTGATTTGATTCTGCTGAAAAACAGAAACTTTGCACGCACAAATTTAGTTTTGTTAAATCACAGAAACGTGATTTTGCGTTGATTCTTTTTGCTTCTGATCAATAAACAAATTTTCCAGGACTTCCTATTTTGGTAAGATTTTTAAATTTCCATAAGGTTGCGTTAGTTACAGATTGCTACAGACTGTTTTGTTATTGACAGATTCTGTTTTTCATGTGTTGTTTGCTTATTTTGATGCATCTATGGCTAGTAAAATACTTTATAAACTATAGAGAAGTTGGAATACAGTAGGTTTGACACCAAAATAAATAAAGAATGAGTTAATTACAGTACCTTACGTGGTGGTTTTGTTTTCTTTCACTAAACGAGCTTATAAGATTTCTTGTTGAGTTTTGTGTTGTGAAGTTTTCAAGTTTTGGGTAAAGCTTTTATGGACTATGGAATAAGGAGTGACAAGAGATTAAGCTTGGGGATGTCCATGGCACCCCAAGATATTCAAGGATAGCCAAAATTCTAAGCTTGGGGATGCCCCGGGAAGGCATCCCCTCTTTCGTCTTCGTTCATTGGTAACTTTACTTGGAGCTATATTTTTATTCGCCACATGATATGTGTTTTGCTTGAAGTGTCGTGTATTATATTAGTATTTGCTTTATAGTTTACCACAATCATCCTTGCTGTACACACCTTTTGGGAGAATCCTATTTGATTAGAATTTGCTAGAATTCTCTATGTGCTTCACTTATATCTTTTGAGCTTGATAATCTTTGCTCTAGTGCTTCACTTATATCTTTTAGAGCACGGCGGTGGCTTATTTTTGTAGAAATTGCTAGTCTCTCATGCTTCACTTATATTATTTTGAGAGTCTTTTAGAACAGCATGGTATTTTCTATGGTTATAAAATTGGTCCTAGAATGGTAGGCATCCAAGTTGGGTATAATAAAAACTATCATAGGAAGTGAATTGGATGCTATGATCAATTTGATACTTGATAATTGTTTTGAGATATGGAGGTAGTGATATTAAAGTCATGCTAGTTGGGTGATTATGAATTTAAAGAATGCTTTTGCTGAAGTTAGCAAGTCCTGTAGCATGCACGTATGGTTAAAGTTGTGTAACAAATTTGAAACATGAAGTGTACCTGGCTTGTGCATCCTTATGAGTGGCGGTCGGGGACGAGCGATGATCTTTTCCTACCAATCTATCCCCCTAGGAGCATCCGTGTACTACTTGATTTTTGATGACTTCTAAATTTTTGCAATAAGTATATGAGTTCTTTTGACTAATGTTGAGTGCATGGATTATACGCACTTTTACCTTTCGCCATTGCTAGCCTCTTCGGTACCGTGCATTGCCCTTTCTCACCTTGAGAGTTGGTGCAAACTTTGCTGGTGCATCCAAACCCCATGATACGATACGCTCTATCACACATAAACCTCCTTATATCTTCCTCAAAACAGCCACCCTACCTACCTATTATGGCATTTCCATAGCCATTCCAAGATATATTGCCATGCAACTTTCCACTGTTCCGTTCATCATCATGACATACTTTACTTTTGTCAAATTGCCATTGCATGATCATGTAGTTGACATCGTATTTGTGGCAAAGCCACCATGCATTATTTTTCATACATGTCACTCTTGATTCATTGCACCATCCTGGTACTCCACCGGAGGCATTCATATAGAGTCATATCTTGTTCTAGTTTCGAGTTGTAATTCATATGTTGTAATCAATAGAAGTGTGATGATCATCATTATTAGAGCATTGCCCAAAGGAAAAAAAAGAAAGGCCAAAAAGGAAAAAAAGAAAGGCCCAAAAAAATAAAAAAAAATAAAGAAAAATAAATAAAAAGGGCAATGTTACTATCTCTTTTTCCACACTTGTGCTTCAAAGTAGCACCTTGTTCTTCATGTAGTGAGTCTCATATTTTTGTGCTTCAAAGTAGCACCATGTTTTTCATATAGTGAGTCTCATAAGTTGTCTTTTTCATACTAGTGGGAATTTTTCATTATAGAACTTGGCTTGTATATTCCTCCGATGGGCTTCCTCAAATGCCCTAGGTCTTGTGAGCAAGCAAGTTGGATGCACACCCACTAGTTTTCTTTTGTTGAGCATTCATTTATAGCTCTAGTGCATCCGTTGCATGGCAATCCCTACTCCTCATGTTGACATCAATTGATGGTCATCTCCATAGCCCGTTGATTATCCTCGTCAATGTGAGACTTTCTCCTTTTTTGTCTTCTCCACACAATCCCCATCATCATATTCTATTCCGCCCATAGTGCTATATCCATGGCTCACGCTCATGTATTGTGTGAAGGTTGAAAAAGTTTGAGATTATTTAAGTATGAAACAATTGCTTGGCTTGTCATCGGTGGTATAGAAGTTGGGAACATCTTTGTGTGACGAAAATGAAGCATAGCCTAACTATATGATTTTGTAGGGATGAACTTTCTTTTGCCATGTTATTTTGAGAAGACATGATTACTTTGATTAGTATGCTTGAAGTGTTACTATTTCTTTTATCAATATGAACTTTTATTTTGAATCATTTCGATCTGAACATTCATGCCACAATAAAGAAAATTACATTGAGAATTATGCTAGGTAGCATTCCACATCAAAAATTCTCTTTTTATCATTTACCTACTCGAGGACGAGCTGGAATTAAGCTTGGGGATGCTTGATACGTCCCCAATGTATCTATAATTTTTGATTGTTCCATGCTATTATATTACCCCTTTTGGATGTTTATGGGCTTTACTTTACACATTTATATCATTTTTGGTACTAACCTACTAACCGGAGGCCCGACCCATATTGCTGATTTTTGTCTATTTCAGTATTTCGAAGAAAAGGAATATCAAACGGAGTCCAAACGGAATGAAACCTTCGGGAGCGTGATTTTTGGAATGAACGTGATTCACAGGACTTGGAGTTCAAGTCAAGAAGCAGCCGAAGCTTCCACGAGAGAGGAGCCCCCCCCCCTATAGGGCGCGCCCCCTATCTCATGGGCCCCTCGGGCGTCCACCGATGTACTTCTTCCTCCTATATAAGCCTACGTACCACAAAAACATCCAGGGGGCAGACGAAACACAATTTCCACCACCGTAACCTTCTGTATCCACGAGATCTCATCTTGGAGCCTTCGTCGGCACTCTGCCGAAGGGGTAATCGACCATGGAGGGCTTCTACATCAACATCCTTGCCCCTCCGATGAGTTGTGAGTAGTTTACCACAGACCTATGGGTCCATAGTTATTAGCTAGATGGCTTCTTCTCTCTTTTTGGATCTTAATACAATGTTCTCTCCCTCTCTTGTGGAGATCTATTCGATGTAAACTCTTTTTGCGGTGTGTTTGTCGAGATCCGATGAATTGTGGGTTTATGATCAAGTTTATCTATGAATAATATTTGAATCTTCTCTGAATTCTTTTATGTACGACTGAGTTATCTTTGCAAGTCTCTTCGAATTATCAGTTTGGTTTGGCCTACTAGATTGATCTTTCTTGCCATGGGAGAAGTGCTTAGCTTTGGGTTCAATCTTGCGGTGTCCTTACCCAGTGACAGAAAAGGTTGCAAGGCACGTATTGTATTGTTGCCATAGAGGATAACAAGATGGGGTTTATATCATATTGCTTGAGTTTATCCCTCTACATCATGTCATCTTGCTTAATGCGTTACTCTGTTCTTATGAACTTAATACTCTAGATGCAGGCAGGAGTCGGTCGATGTGTGGAGTAATAGTAGTAGATGCAGGTAGGAGTCAGTCTACTTGTTGCGGACGTGATGCCTATATACATGATCATGCCTAGATAACTCATAATTATTCGCTTTTCTATCAATTGCTCGACAGTAATTTGTTCACCCACCGTAATACTTATGCTATCTTGAGAGAAGCCACTCGTGAAACCTATGGCCCTCGGGTCTATCTCTTATCATATTTGCTTCCAATCTACTTTTATTTGCATCTTTACTTTTTGCATTTATATTATAAAATACCAAAAATATATTTATCTTATCATACTATCTTTATTAGATCTCACTTTCGCAAGTGGCCATGAAGGGATTGACAACCCCTTTATTGCGTTGGTTGCGAGTTCTTTGTTTGTTTGTGTAGGTGCGTGGCACTTTTGAGGAGCCTCCTACTGGATTGATACCTTGGTTCTAAAAAACTGAGGGAAATACTTACGCTACTATTGCTGCATCACCCTCTCCTCTTCGAGGAAAACCAACGCAAGCTCAAGACGTACCAAGTCTCGACTTGTTGTTTCTCGTCCCTGAAACACCGCCGGGTCGTCCCTTTATATACACAGGTTGATGCCCTGCCAGTTTACAGAGTCCCGAGGCCGGCTCATACAAGTGTCCGGCTCGGTCTATTCCTTTCCCTATCTTACAATACAAGTTAGACAACTATGGCGGTTTACGACTATGGGCCCTAATCCGCCTTTGGGCTCTGGGCCTCTAAGCTTTAATAGTAGAGCGCCATCCTCTTTATCTGCATGGGCTTCAATATGGATGAGCATGAACCGGCCCCTCTTGGGCGGTTTACACTCAATAGTTATATCCTCAACATTAGGCCCAGATTGATTTGAACCTGTTCATGTCAATCTTCAATACTTAGAAAATTCCGTGAACATCTTCTTATGATCCTCGTAGACCGCCATGATATTTTTTCCCTATAAACTTTGGTGAACCGCCATGACGTCATCTTCTAGAATTGCAATAAACCGTCATGACGTCATCTCTGTATAAAAAGATTATAAAGAGTCCCTTCATTTAATTAACTTCTGAAGATCAAGGCGACAGCTGCGCCGCCTCTTGCCGCTTTGGGCTCCTCAATTCTCGCGCCTGCCGCTTATCCCCTTGACTTTATAAATAAGACCGGGGGGTCCTTCCATTTTCCCCCTTGCCTCTTCGCATCTTCTTCCTCCTCGCGACCCTGAAGAGCTCAAGCATTGCCGCCGCCGTCGACCCTTGAACCTGCACCGACTAGGCCGCTGCATCAACCTGTTCGTACCAGAGACCTTGCGACACTCCTCTGCCGCTACGTGGCCCTGGTAAGTACAACCTTCCTCAACTATCAAATCTGCATTAGGGTTCCGAAGTTCTTCGGTGTTCATCAGCATTCATCAGTGCTCATCTGCTTTCCCTTAGCATCTCCTTGAATCTAGCTAGTCTTGACGGCTTCCTCAAGTGGCTGAAGCTGTAGTTTTAATCTGTCCCTCCATAGTATCTCGTTGTTCCTGGATAGATCCCATCTGGACTGTTAATGTTCTACCGTCGCCATTTTTTAGGGCTCAGAAAATTTTCTTTACTAGGCGCGGTAGATCCAAAATTACAATGCCATTTTGTGAAACATGTTTCTTCAGTACTTGGTAAATTTCATATGTGCTTCTTCCATTTGTAGGCGGTTTAACCTTTAGAAAATGACAATCCGCCAGGTAACATTAGCCCTCACATAAACCGCCACCTTAACTTGAGCATTAATATCCGGTTTATAGTGCATATATGTTTGAATTAAATCCCCCGGTTTAACACCGGTTTGTGCACATCAATCTTGAACCGTTAACCGGCGTTTGCACTTCCTTTACAGTTTGTCTTTCAAAATGGCCAAGCAATTCGCCTCTTGCAACTGGGTTCCTTCCCGGATCACATAAACACAACTCAATGGATATGTTCTAACTGGCGCCTTTAGCCAAGAAGGAGGTCATTCATTGGCGAGTCCTTGGCTCTGAGTGCCCTCCTGGACCTCAAGATGGAGAAGTGTTGTATTTATGCAACATCTAGACCAGGGATTTAGCCCTCCCGGATCAAAGTTTTTCTGGGATGTACTTGCCAGCTTCCAACTCCATCCTCAAGACATTGGATCAAATTCTGTGTCCAATATCTGCAATTTCCAAGTGTTCTGTGAAGTTTACCTTCAAGAAGAACCAACTGTTGAGCTCTTCCGGGACTTCTTCCACTTAAACCGCCAAACTAAATTCTCTGACGGCCCCAATATTGAACTTGGCGGATTGTCGATTCAGAAAAGGAAAGAAGTCGATTTTCCTCATGCCAAACATCACAGCCACCCCAAAGATTGGAATCAAACATGGTTCTATTGTCAGAACACCGCTCCTGCTGACGAAAACCGGCTTAGCAATGGCCATCCACTGCCTCAACGGCTCACTGCCAAAGAACGACAAACTTATGCACCTCAACTTGCTAAGCTCTGGGCTTTCCTAGCAAACGGCTTAACCGGCATTGACCTCGTTCGTTGCTGGGTTTCGTGGGGTATCCTACCTTTAAGCCACCGCACTAGGTTGATGCATGAGTATACCGGGGACATCAAGGACCCTCAACGGCACCATGAAATAGAGATAACTGATGATGAAGTCACTGAGGCTGTCAAGAAGATGCAGGATGAACCGATCGCTGAATGTAGCAAAACTGGGCTGCGTCCCTTTTATGCCTCCAACAAACCGCCAGCAGTAAAAATTGTATCCTTCTGCTTTTTTGATCCGTCTTCGCTTTAACATTGTTCTGATAACCCTTTGTTTATTCCTACAGGCCAAAGATCCTTTCTGGAAGAAGAAAACTCGGGACAAACCGGCAAAAACTCAAGACAAACCGGCGAGGGCTGCTCGTGCCAAGAGCAAGGACATCAAGAAGCCAGCCAAGAAGAAAACCTCCGAGTCCTCTGATCCGCCCGAAGATGTTGAGGATTCGTAACAAGAGGTAAAACTTGACTCCCTTGGCTCATTTTTCATACATCTTATTGACAACGACCATTACCAGGATGATGCGGAAGCTAGCCATGCTGACAATGTAGAGGTAATCTCCCTTTCCTCCAATTCCGATCTTGTGCCAGTAAGAAAAATCCGTCGCGCAGTCCGGAAATTGAAGCGTTCACATCCTTTCACTCATTTGGATCCACAGCATCCTGAAGCTCGTCGCACAACCCGGCATAGTGGCCTGCAAGTCACTTCCTTTGGTTTACCAGATACTCCAATCCGGAAACGCCGTGCCGAGGTCCTTTGTAATTATAACAAGTCTTATCCCTTGGCGGGTTACTTCCGATACCCTCTTAATCCGCCTGACTCAAATTATTAGGTAACTTCCAATTCATCCTCTGGCGATTCATCAACCACGCAAATGCCTCCCCTCAAGACCGTCCCTGGGTAAGTACAATAATCTTAGCTTTGCCTTCTTGCGCCAGTTTACCATATTAATCCTCTGTATGCCATTTTGAAGTGCCAAAGCCCGATTTAGCAAGAAGGCAAAAACAAATGCTCCCGCTGATGAAATTGAACCAGATAGGACCTCAGAAGGTGCTAGTGGAGATGTTGATGTCGCCATGGATGACCCTGTGCCACAAGGTCAGGCCACTAATGTTGATCCGCCCGAAGTTAACCCGGCGAGCCCTCATATCAATCCACCAAGCCCACAAGCTGATCCTCCTAGTCCGACTGCTGATCCGCCAAGCCCTGCCAAGGCCTCAGACAAACCAGCGAGCCCAAACGCAGCAACTAATGATGTTGTGATTACTGGGGTTGGTCATACTTCTCTTGGTAATCATGTCGCTTTGGCAAAGCACAGTGCCAAAGTGGAATATGCTGCTGAAGAGAAAGGCAAGTGGAAGGCTGATGTGTCGAGTTATGCTCATCTCCCCGCTCAGGAACTTCATTCTGGATACCTAAACCACCTATACATTAGTCATGACTATGAGGCCGGCTTGGTCAATTTTATGAAGGAGCGTTATGAGGTAATTTCAAAACACTTCATAAATTTTCTTTGCACTATATATCAACTCCATTGTAGCCCCCAAGCACCGTTTTATCTCTTCAAGATGAACCGGGACTTTAAATAAAAAGGCTTTCAACTGTGTAGCCCCCAAGGGCCGGTTTACCTTTGTAAAATGAACCAGGACTTTCTGTTCCAAACTTGTCCTTGTTGAATTCCCTCACGTTTGATTTTTCTGATCAATTATGCATTAGCCCCCAAGTGCCAAGATTAATACTTGTATTGAGCCTTGGGACTTTAAATGATAGTCAACATGAAAAGCAATCCACATTAGCCCCCAAATGCCAAGATTAATACTTGTATTGAGCCTTGGGACTTTAAATGATAGTCAAAATAAAAAGCAATCCGCATTAGCCCCCAAGTGCCAAGTGTATAACTTGTTATGTACTTAGGAGTTTGAGAAAAAATCTTAACATCTTTATCATCTATCTTGTGCAGGCTGACTTGAACATCAAAGATTCCAAGATTGCTGATCTTCAAGAAAACATTAAGTCCCAGCAAGCAGAAACCTCCAAGGCCAAAGATGAACTGAAGGGCGCTTTGACTGCCATGGAACAATTGAAGGATGGCTTAAAAAGTGAGTAGGCAAATTGGGAAACAGATAAGGCTGCTCTTTTAAAGCGGGCTGAAGACGCCGAAGCAGCCCTCAAACCGGTGGCAGAGGAGCTAACTGGGCTAAAGCATCAAGTCAATGCTATGACTTCAGCAACATTTAGTATATACCTTTTGTCAACACCCTCCTTGAACATTTTTGAAGTTGCCGGTTTAATAGCAAATTCTTAAACTGCTTGCAGGTAGCCGTGTTGCTCATCTGGGCTCAGATATGCGGATGAAGTTGAAGGCCGCCTATACGTTGATAAAACAGTTGTATACTGGTGCTCAACTTGTCATCTATGCATCTTCCTTTAACAAACCGGCACCAATCTTGATCAAGGATACATTGGCCAAATTGTCTATGACCCCGGCCCAAATAGAAGAGGTAAAGCGATCTGCTGCAAGAGCTGGCGCTTTAACAACACTGACGCGGGCCAAAGTATGGATTGCTGATCTTGATCCGGCAGATATCACAAAAGGCAATCCCGGTTAACAAGAAGATGGATCAGACTTTGATAATGAAGCTCTCAAAGTCTTGACAAAAGAGATGCGCCCACTGGAAAGCCAATTGGCTGAGGAGGTTGATCTGTCTATCTACCGGTCCAGCTATGGCGCAGACGGCAAATGGGTTGACGCAGCTGTGAAGGAAGCTCAGAATTTAACCCCTCCAATCCGTAAGCACACCTATGCTCCTGACATTGAACTGTCCAACCTTATAAGGAACGAAGCTGTCTTTCAAGCCTTAACCAGGATTGATTGGACCACCCTTGACTTCCAGCCACTGGGTGAGGAGGAGAAAGTTGAACCGGCGCGAGATGATCCTTCAACTTCATGTCAGCCTGGTGCTGAATCATAATCCGCCAGCCGGTTTGATTTTTACGTGTTGCGGGCAACAAACAATTATTCTTTTGGGCATCAAAGCGCCTTGTAATAGGCTAGTTGAAATACTTTGATCTTCTGCCATCGTGCACTGCTACCTGATACTGTAATCCGGCAAGATTGTTTTATGCTTGCTTTATTTGCCATGGTATTTCATATAAAATCCTGCCTTCTGCATTTTAAACACTTAAACATGTCCTGGCGATTTACCGCCGGACGGGTTATGATACCCAATACAGAACCAGAATCCTCATAACTAAGGTTATAAAGTAATGAAATATGAAATATATCATACATGTCATATTAAATCACTTTTGTTGGTTCACCAACTTGTTTAGTAAGGGTGATAACCCAAACTTTGAGTATTGGAAAATATCCACCGCATTGTGCCGGTGCGTAATAAGCCATGCCGGGTATTGATAAACACCGGATGATCATCCTGGCGACTTATAGTCAATGCCAGACAAGATTGAGAGATGTCGGTTCATAATTGATTATGTGCTAACAGCTGATAACTGTAAGCCACACCGGGTTAAGAAACACCGGGTTGATGAAATGACATATAGTCTGGCCGGGTTAGTAAACGCCGGTTTAGAATTTGATCAAAAAGAGATAAAACTTGCAAAAACAAAATCAAATAAAACTTTGTAGTGGAGGCTTTTCGAGGGCTGCCAGGCCCAAATTTGAGGCTTTTCGTGGGCTGCCAGGCTTCTGAGTTAAACCATTTGACAAAGCCTTTTAAGATGGGCCTTCAACTAAGGAATCGTCGTTTTAACTTTGACAAGTTCAGGGTCTCTATGAGAGTAACTTGTCAAACGTTCGGCGGGTCATGCCAGGATTACCTAGATCGGAGTGGCTTACTTGATGAAGGCAGGTTAACCCGGGGTTTTAGGTGAATACACCAGGCTTCCAAGCCGTGGGTCGATACCCAATTACAAGGGTCCTTTCAAGCTCTTTGTTACTTTACACAAAGAGCCCCCAAGTAACTTTGTGAGCTGTGCTCAATGGGTGCCTATGTTTGAGTTGTGCTGCGAGCAAAAATACACTCTTTGGCACCTTGGGTGTGAAGCTCCCAAGCTGTATTGTGGCATGATAGGAGATCGCTTTGTAAGCGGAAGCCCCCTTGTAACCAAGAAATATTGGAAGAACGGCAGAGACCCTGCTTGTAGCAAGGATGCCGGTTTATTATATTGATCATAATATATACATGGTCAAAATATGTACATAATGAGAGCCTATGACTCAGGTGTAGTAAGGCCGTAGAAGAGCTATATTCCACGGCCGACGGGTCTCCTCCTCCGATTTGCTTGAGTCTTTGTGCTCGCGAACGTCGATGAGGTAGTATGATCCGTTGTGCAGATTTTTGCTGACCACAAAGGGCCCTTCCCAAGATGGGGATAACTTGTGCATATCGGTCTGATCCTGGATGAGCCGGAGCACTAAATCGCCTTCTTGAAAGGTTCTTGTTCTAACCCGGCGGCTGTGATAACACCGCAGGTCTTGCTGATAAACCGCCGAACGAGCCAATGTCATGTCCCGTTTTTCATCTAACAGGTCTAGTGCTTCTTGACGTGCTTGCTCGTTGTCCGCTTCAACATAACTAGCAGGGTTACCCGCGCATTTGCGTGGCTAGATTTAATTTATTGTTATGTCTATTTATTCACATATTTAATATATTAATTATGATATTTCCATAAACTATTAGGTCCACTTTTAGGGTTCGCAACAAAATCACATGATTTAGCAGATTTGTCTGTCCCAAACATTTATTTTCCCACACCTAATGTTTCTTGATTTATTACGCCAATGTATTAATATTAATATCATCCAGAAAAAGGCTAAATTATCGACTATATCTTCAGAAGAATTATTCGACTTCGGTGCAAATCATATGGATGTAGTGGGGATCGAGCGTAATTATTTGCAAATAGTGGACCAAAGGCATTGGACTCTTTAACTTAAAAGTGAAACCATATCTTCAATTTGAAGTTATTATTAAAAATTGACATTTATGTCTTAATTAAAATTAATGGTTTGTAGTGTCTTTTGATATTCAATTTCGGTGCTATGATTTGAATATTGTTTTTGTAAAAACAAAAAAAAACAAATTGCTAATGTTTGTATTATTTCATGTTCAAGTTTTCATATACATGACAAATTTGTCTATTGATCATGAAAAAATATTCTAAATTTACATATTTTTTGACTCTATGTGGATTTCATACAAAAAATTAGTTTACTTCTTTCCTTTCTTTTCCATTTACCTATAAAACTTTATTTTTTTCATCTACCTAATAATTTTGTACGTAGTTATCTATGTTAAGCCATTAAGATTTACATATGCATCATTTTACAAAATTTAGGTATTTATGGATGCCACATGGGGTTCACAAAATGCTCGATTTTATTTATATCTCTATGATGTGATACATGTGGTCATTTCATTAGATGAAATTAATAATAGGAAATATCTAAGCCAGTAGTGACGAGATCATCTAAAAAATGATCAAAGTTACTACCCTCATAAATGAATGAGAGTGTTGTTCACCTGTACAGGTTTTTGTTTTTACAAAAAAGTCAGAAAAACATATTATCTTGTTTTCAGTTTAAGGGATATCATTAAATCATTTATTTTTGTTTACCATCAGAATAATAGCTATGTGTCCTGAGCACTGTTAAAATTATGTATGTGATCCACTTAAAAAAAAGTGCATGTGATCTCAACAAAATAGTGTATGTGAAGTTTTCTGCTGACTGATTCAACTTTGTTGGATTGAGTAGTAGTATTGCATGGGTGTGAGCCAAATTAATTTTGTAAGAACGTACACCTCTTTTTCCTTTCCTGGTTCTAAAGTTGTTTTTACGTGAAGCTTTTCCACTATGTAATCTTGATCCTTCTCTAAATTCATCGTTGTCCCAAGGTCCACTGTTTGTTATGTATACACGTGAGTGCTATCTTTTAATACTTCTTATTTTTCTAATATACAATTTTCAATTGGCTAAATCTTTTGTGTTAATATAAGCTGCACCAATCATCTAAAAAAGAAAAGCTACACCAAGCCGGATCCTAATTGGAGTCCGATACTAATATACTATATATCGCTTTTTTTTTCTAGGCAGCACATATGCGTACACACCTCTTTTCCACTTTTTTTTCTTTGCAACACATATGCGTTCACACCTCTTTACCAGCTTTTCTAAATCTCTTGTTTTAATATAAGCTGCACCCAGCCGAAGTCTAATTGGAGTCCTATTCTAATAAATATAGTTTTTTTTTCTAGGAAACTCATATGCGTGCACACCTTTTTTGCATCTTTTTTCTTCTTCTAAGCAACACATATGCTAAGTAAAGGCTGTTGTATCCGTACGTGTCATGAGCTGAAACTTGTACGTATTTTTGTTGTACGTAACATGTTGAATCGTACAGGTAGACTTTTGACCAGATAGATCTCAACCGTTCAAATATCATAACTTTAGACCGGTAAATCTTCACCGTTCTTTTTCTATCGTTTTAAGTATATAATAGATAGATAGATAGATAGATAGATAGATTGGCAACCCGAGACGAGTCATGACGAATATCACTTGGGGGTACTGCCTTTGCCCCGTAAACCATGAAAAAAGGTGTATAACCTGTAGATCGGTTTGGGGTGGTGTTTATGCTCCATAAGACAGATGGTAACTCTTCCACCCAACAACCCCGGCGTCATCTTCAAGGGAACCATAAGCCGGGGCTTGATGCCCTTCAAGATCTTCTGATTGGCTCTCTCAGCTTGACCATTAGATTGGGGGTGAGCTACTGATGCCACATCAAGCCGGATGTGCTCTCGTTGACAAAAGTCCTCCATCTCGCCTTTGGAGAGGTTCGTGCAATTATCTGTGATAATGCTATGTGGAAAACCGAAACGGAAAATCACCTTTTTCATGAATTGAACCGCTGTGGTTGCATCACACTTGCTTACTGGCTCCGCTTCAACCCATTTAGTAAACTTATCAACTGCCACCAACAGGTGGGTCTTCTTATCCTTGGATCGCTTGAAAGGCCCTACCATGCCAAGCCCCCAAGTAGCAAACAGCCAGGTGATGGGAATCATCCGTAACTCCTGAGCCAGAACATGAGCTCGTCGTGAGAATTTCTGACAACCGTTGCACCGCCTTACCAAGTCCTCAGCATGAGCATGAGCCGTCAGCCAATAGAAGCCATGACGAAACGCTTTAGCAACCAAGGATTTTGAACCGGCGTGATGACCACAGTCTCCTTCGTGGATCTCTCGTAGAATCTCACAGCGCACCAGAAACACTGCAATGGTGTAACTCGCCGTTGTGAACGATCATGGATTTGGATTGCCGGACTATCTGTCTGGCCAAAACAACATCTTCTGGTAACTCGCCCCGGTTCATGTATGCCAAGTATGGAACCGTCCAATCCGGAATGATGTGTAAAGCGGCCACCAACTGTGCCTCCGGATCAGGAATAGCGAGGTCCTCCTCTGTAGGCAACTGAACTGACGGGTTGTGCAAGACATCCAGGAAGGTATTGGGTGGCACCGGTTTACGCTGAGATCCCAGCCGGCTTAAAGCATCAGCTGCCTCATTTTTGCGCCGATCAATGTGCTCCACTTGATAACCCTTGAAGTGACCAGCAACAATGTCCACCTCTCGTCGGTAAGCCGCCATGAGTGGATCCTTGGAATCCCAAGTACCTGAAACTTGCTGGGCTACCAGATCCGAGTCTCCAAAGCATCGTACTCGGCTTAAGTTCATTTCCTTAGCCACTCGAAGACCATGGAGTAAGGCTTCATACTCAGCTGCATTGTTAGTACAAGGGAACATTAAGCGAAGAATATAATGAATTTTATCACCTCGGGGGGAAGTAAGGACAACTCCAGCCCCCGAGCCCTCCAATTGCCTGAATCCATCAAAGTGAATAGTCCAGTATGTATTGTCCGGTTTGTCCTCCGGTATCTGCAACTCTGTCCAATCATTGACGAAATCCACAAGGGCCTGGGATTTGATAGTTGTTCGAGGCATATACTTCAAACCGTGTGGTCCAAGCTCAATAGCCCACTTAGCAACCCGGCCAGTTGCCTCCCTATTCTGGATTATATCCCCCAAAGGAGCAGAACTGACCACTGTGATGGGATGACCTTGAAAATACTGTTTAAGCTTCCGACGTGCCATAAAAACCACATATACCAGCTTCTGCCAATGTGCATATCTTTGCTTTGACTCAATGAGCACCTCGCTGATATAATAAACCGGCCCTTGAACCGGGTACTCCTTCCCAGCCTCCTTGCGCTCCACCACAATGGCTACACTGACAGCCCGGGCATTAGCAGCCACATATAACAACAGGGGCTCCTTATCAACTGGAGCGGCAAGAACTGGCGGTTCATCCAACTGCTTCTTCAAGTCCTCAAACGCCGCATCAGCAGCATAACTCTAGACAAAATTGTCTATCTTCTTCAACATCTGATAAAGAGGGATCGCTTTTTCTCCCAACCTGCTGATAAACCGGCTCAAAGCCGCAATACGACCTGCCAAACATTGAACATCATTGACACACGCCGGTTTAGCCAGGGATGTGATAGCTTTGATCTTTTCCGGATTGGCCTCAATGCCCCGGTTGGACACCAAAAAGCCCAAGAGCTTGCCAGCCGGTACACCAAAGATACACTTAGCCGGATTGAGCATCATTTTATAAACTCTCAGATTATCAAAGGTTTCTTGCAGATCAGTTATGAGTGTTTTTGCCTTCCTGGATTTCACCACAATATCATCCACATAGGCATGAACATTGCGCCCAATCTGAGTATGAAGACAATTCTGCACACAGCGCTGATAAGTTGCTTGGGCACTCTTGAGCCCAAAGGGCATAGACACATAATAGAAGGCTCCAAAGGGAGTGATGAAAGTTGTCTTCTCCTGGTCCTTAACTGCCATCATGATCTAATGATAACCAGAATAAGCATCCAAGAAACTCAAACGCTCACACCGTAGCATCAATGATTTGATCAATACGAGGGAGGGCAAAGGGATCAGCTGGGCAAGCTTTGTTCAAATCTGTGTAGTACACACACATACGCCAAGTGCCATTTTTCTTAAGTGCCAGCACCGGATTAGCCAACCACTCTGGGTGAAACACTTCCACGATAAACCCTGCTGCCAATAGCCGGGCTACCTCTTCACGAATGGCCTTGCACCGCTCCTCATTAAAGCGGCAAAGAAACTGTTTGACCGGTTTGAACTTCGGATCAATATTAAGAGTGTGCTCAGCGAGTTCCCTCGGTACACCTGGCATGTCAGAAGGCTTCCATGCAAAGATGTCCCGATTCTCGCGGATGAACTCGATGAGCGCGCTTTCCTATTTTGGATCCAAGTTGACGCTGATACTGAACTGCTTGGATGAATCGCCGGGAACAGAATCAACCAATTTAGTCTCATCAGCCGACTTAAACTTCAAAGCTGCATCATGCTCTGTAGTGGGCTTCTTTAGAGAAGTCATTTCTACCGGATCAACATTGTCCTTATAAAACTTCAACTCCTCCGTTCCACAAACCGATTCAGCATATGCCGCATCACCTTCCTCACATTCCAGCGCAATCTTATGGCTAACATGAACCATGATGGTCCCTTTATGACCCAGCATTTTGAGCTGTAGATAGACATAACACGGCCTCGCCATGAATTTAGCATAAACCGGCCGTCCAAACAAGGCATGGTACGGGCTTCTGATCTTGACCACTTCAAAGGTCACTGTCTCGGATCTTGAATCATGATCATCTTCAAAGACCACCTCCAGAGCTATCTTACCAACTGGATAAGCCAATTTACCAGGCACCACTCCATGAAAGACGGTGTTTGACGGTCTAAGGTTCTTATCTGTCAACCCCATATGCCGGAAGGTTTTGTAATACAAGATATTGATACTGCTCCCTCCGTCCATGAGCACCTTGGTGAACTTATAACCTCCAACCTGCGGTGCAACCACCAAAGCTAGGTGGCCCGGATTGTCAACCCGGGGCAGATGATCCTCCCGACTCCAGACAATAGGCTGCTCAGACCAGCGTAGATAATGGGGCACTGCCGGTTCAACAGAGTTTACTGCCCTTTTATGGAGTTTCTGATCGTGCTTGCACAAACTAGTAGTGAAGACATGATACTATCCACCGTTTAGCTGTTTCAGGTTGCTTTGATAACCCGACTGCTGCTGATTCCCCTGATTACTCTACTGATTGTGACCACCTTCGTTGTTCTGATTGCCCTGATTATTCTGAAATCCTGAGTTTGAACCTCCACGACCGTAACCCGGCCCGTGAAATCCTGGACCGGAACCACCGGATGGGCCCTGATCATACCGGAAGAGATCAGAGTTTTTGAATTCCCTCATGATGTGACAATCCTTCCAGAGGTGTGTGGCCGGAACCTCCTTCGTCCCGTGCTTTGGGCAGGGCTGGTTTAACAGGCGTTCCAGATTCATGCCTCCAGCACGCTGGGGCGGTTTACCCTTACGGCGCTGCATATTGCCCTGCATACTGGTGTTAGCCACAAAATCTGAATTGTTCGCTTTACGCTTACCATTGTTCCCGTGGCTCGTCTGGTTATGCTGTCCTTTTGAACCGACATTCTTCTTTCCCTTCTCATGCTTTTCTTCATCGGAATCAGGGTCATTGGTATTATCAGAATCAGCATACTTAACCAGAGCCGCCATGAGTGTTCCCATATCATTGCAGTGACGCTTGAGCCATCCCAACTTCATCTTCAGTGACTTAAACTGGCAATTACCTTCCAAGGTCACAATTGCCGTGTCCGAATTGATGCGGCCTGACGAATGCAAAATTTCTGAAACCCGGCGCACCCAATGGGTTGTTGATTCATTCTCTCCTTGGACACAAGCCGCCAGATCCACAATGGACATGGGTTGCTTGCACGTATCCTTGAAGTTTGCTATAAACATGGCCTTCAACTCATCCCATGAACTGATCAAATTAACAAGCAGGCTCTTCAGCCAGGTACGAGTCGTTCCTTCTAACATCATGGTGAAGTATTTTGCACACGCTGCTTCATCCACATCTAGCATCTCCATTGCCATCTCATAACTTTCAAGCCACACCTCAGGGGGCTGATCAGCGGTATAATTAGGCACTTTACGCGGACCCTTGAAATCCTTGGGAAGCCGCACATTATGCAGATCCGGGGTGAGGCATGGTACTCCCCAAGAGCTAAAGGCCAAACCACGTTCAACTGACGCCGCTGGCTGAACCGGAACGGGTTGATTCTGGTACTGTGCTGCCAACTGTGCTGCTAACTCTGCTTCGCGTTGTGCTCTGCTGTTGTTTACCACATCCTGAGCATTTAAACCACCGTGCGCCGGATTAGGCCCGCGAGGGGCATCACGACGCCGCGCACTGCTTGACACGGCCAGTTCGTCCATGTGCTTGCTATAACTCTTGCTCGGACGGGGGGTTTAATGTATTCTGTCTCGGGTATAGGAGTAAGCCTGCTGTTGCACAACATCAGTTTGAAGAAGATCACTGGCCCGTCGGATCTCAATCGCCGCTAGTGAGTCACCTCCATCAGAATAGCTGCCAAATGCGATGCTGCAGCGATCATGTTATCCAAAGGGCTAGAGAAGTGACCCGGTGGCATTGTTACATATTGCGGCGGGTTGTCCGTCCGTCGAGGCGGGTCCATTACCCGTGGCTGATCCAGTGCCGCCCCAGGTGCCTCGGTCCGGTTTACTACTGCCGAATTACTGGGTCCGGCTCCTGGCGTGCTGAAGAGATTCATACCCTCATAAATCTGCGGCAGACGAGACCGGTACTTCCTCCTCATCACTTTGTTTGACGTGTGCTGATCCAACATAAGTCGGTAATTCTATGCCTGGATCTGTTGTGATTGGGCATCTAAAGCGGCCTGCTCTTCGGCCATCCTGGCCTCCTCAGCCGCCAAGTCCGCCTTGGCCTGAGCTATCTGATCCTTTAGCTTTGTAACATCTGCATTATGCTGAACTTGAGTTTCCGGGGTGACCGCTATGGTCAACAATGCCGTCAAGCAGTCTAACAAACCGGCAAGAACTTGAGCCGGCCGGCGCGCCGGGCCTCCTGCCGCGGCTGCCGATCCGGAGATCATTGCTGCTGTGGATGAAGATTGCACGGTGGGCTGCGTATCGGCCATGAAGATTGCAACCCTGTTTGGCGGTTCAAAGGGGCCCGGAATACTGTCGCCATCGGAATATCCCCCAATCCGGCCATCTTGCAACTGGTACAGCGACTCAGTTTCGCTAGTGGATTATTCACCATCTGAGTAGATGGTTGTCTCACCGTCAGACACCGGTTCAGATTCCGCACCATGGATGAACCCTACGAACGCACGCTTCATGGCAGGCTGAACCCGGGTAGGACTTGCACGCTGAGCCACCTCGACGAGGTCGGTGGAGATGTCCGGCTCAGGGCCCGGTTCGCCGATCTTGCCGATGAAGACATGAATTCTGCCAAAGGGGACCCGGTACCCATACACGATTGAGCTGGCCTCGGGGCCCCAACCTGCATCATCGATGTAGAGCTTGCCACGACAACTCTTGGTCATCCGGCCAACCGCGTACCCTTTGAGTCCTTCAAAGCCGCCCTTTAAGAACTCAAAACCATTGTGCGATAGCCCCACGGTGGGCGCCAACTGTCGTGGAATTAATACGTCAGATGTCCTAGCAGAAGAACTTAGTCGTGGAGCCATCACTACGAGATTAGCTTAAAGGGGTTAAACCAGAACAAGGGACACGAGAGTTTTATACTAGTTCGGCCCCTTACGATGAAGGTAAAAGCCTACGTCTGGTTGTGATGGAATTATTGGGGTTTCGATGATCAGGGAGCGAATACGCTTTGCCTGAGTCTCGAGTTGTTGTTTCTTGTTGCTGAACCGCCACCGGGTCGTCCCTTTATATACACAGGTTGACGCCCGGCCGGTTTACAGAGTCCCGAGGCCGGCTCATACAAGTGTCCGGCTCGGTCTCTTCCTTTCCCTGTCTTACAATACAAGTTAGACAACTATGACGGTTTATGACTATGGGCCCTAATTCGCCTTTGGGATCTGGGCCTCTAAGCTTTGATAGTAGAGTGCCATCCTCTTTATCTTCATGGGCTTCAATATGGATGAGCGTGAACTGGCCCCTCCTGGGCGGTTTACACTCAATAGTTATATCCTCAACAGTAGCTCCGAGATCATTTCTATAGACAAATATAACTAAGTTTTTGACTCATTTGTTTTGCAAAATCTCTATACTTTGTGATGCTCATCTACTCTACCTCATCTATAATCTATTCACAGGGTCTGCTACCAGTTTGCCTGCCAAGATGTCTGACCAAAGTGATAGCCAGAACAAGTCTGAAGAGCAAGTGCAAATGAGTGAGGGCACTAGTACCTCAAGTAGCTATGATGAGGGCAGCAGGAGCACACCTAGTAACTCGCCTAAGGCAGCCATTAGAGCAAGGAAGAAGAGAACCTCAGATTCTAAAGATGAGGATTATGTTGCAGCTGAGGATGAGGCCATCTCAAAGAGGAAAGTAGTGAAGAAGGAGTTTGGCACTGTTGCATCTACAAAGCCTGGCATGAGCAAGAAGACACCAGCTAGGAGAATCCCAACTTCCAAGCCAAGAAAAGTTGCCACAGGACAAACCATGAAATTCACAATTGAATCTGATGATGAAGAGGCAGCTGGTGATGACAGGAAGAAGAAGAGGGAAATAACCACTACTGAAAAAGTTCTTGGCAAGTTAACAATGGTGAGAGATCCATCTGATGATGAAGAGGAAGAGGAACAGGATGCTGCACCAGCACCCAAGTCCCAAAAGCTTATGGGATATGCAATCAAGTCAGGGGCTGCTCCTAAGACCAAACCTGCTCCCAAAGCTGCTACTCCAGCCACCAAGTCTGCACCCAAGAGAAGCACAAGAAACATCCCTGCTGAAGAGAAGAACAAGGCCCCATTGCCTAAAGCTGAAGAAGAAGAAGCTAAAGCCCAAGTGCTGAGAAAGCTCAAACCAAAGATCCCAGACCACAATGACACTCATCTAGTGGCAGAGGACATGAGCATCCAGAAGGATGTTGGTCTGAGACTTTGGAGCAAAAGTGATGCTTATGCTGTGAGAAGGAGAACTGATGCAGATTACAGGTTCCACACTAAAGAACAACAAGACTTTTATGAGACCATTCTGCTTGACAAGAAGCCAATTGTCTGTAACATGAGATGGATTGACTGGACATACATCAGAGAGAATGAAGATCACTTCCCAGGTGTCTATGATAGCTTCAATGCTTGTGGAGTTGACAAGTTTGTTGGCCAGAAGCTTGCTAAGTGGAATGATGAGTTGATCATGCAATTCTACTCCACTGCTCACTTCTATCCAGATGGTAGGATTGTATGGATGTCAGAAGGTACTAGGTACCAATCAACTGTTAATGAATGGGCCAAGTTGATAAATGCCCCAGCAGCTCATGAGGATGACTTGGATGTGTATGCCAAGAAGAAGAAAGACCACAACTCAATGGCAAGTATGTACAAGGAAATTCTTGATGCAGCCCTGGAAACTCATAAGTTGGGCTAAGTGAAGTTTCTGTTGTCTGGTCTGCCTACAATCAACACCATCCTGAGGCATACTGTTTTGCCTAAGTCTAGAGGTCACAGGATGATAAGAGGACATTCTATCAACTTGCTACACATTTTTGATGTCCCTCATAAGTTCAAGGTGATGAGTCTGATTGTAGAGACAATCAAGAGGACAGCTGCAGATCAGAAGAGGTCTTGTGGGTATGCTCCACAAATTCAGGTGGTCATCAACTCAAAGATGGGCACAGGCACTTATTTGTTGGACAAGGAGCACTTACCTCTCAAGCCAGATTTTGAGGATAACACTATGGTCATGGATGAGAATGATCCTTCATCAGTGCAAGCACATGAGAAGAGAGCAAAGGCAAGGGCAGAGAAAGCTGCAAAGATGCCAAGTGTAGAAGAGGCATCTCAGGTATTCTTGAAGAGCAAACACTAGTGCAGAACTGGGCAATAGCACCGGTTCATAAGGACCTTTAGTGCCGGTTACATAAACGGCACTAAATTGTGGTCACTAAAGCCCCCCCCCCTTTAGTACTGGTTCAGCACGAACCGGTGCTAAAGGGCAACCACGTGGCACGAGCCAGCTCCGGGGGCCTGGAGCCCTTTAGTACCGGTTGGTAAGACCAACCGGTACTATAAGGTTTGGGGTTTTTTTAGTTTTATGATTTCTTTTTCATTTAATTTTGTGTTTCCATTTTAATTCTTTTTCGTTTGCTGGTATTTTACGATACTACACATTGTACACGTTATGCATATATATATATATATATATATATATATAAATAGAATTTCTAGTAGAACCAATCATGCATATATATATATGATCAATGTCTCACAAACCACCATATTAATTAATTCACACATACACACATGTATAGCTATATACAATTTCTCCTACATATGAATGTTGCCTTTGGAGCCAGTGGCATTAGCCTAGCTAGTTGGTGCCTTCGGAGCACGATTACAATTGGAAGTGGTTTTCATGGGGGCGGTAGCGGGTAATAGAATTCTCCATTCGGATTTATGACCTGGTCGAGCAAAAATCCCGCTATTTCCTCTTGAAGTGCTTCTACGCGCTCCCTTTCTATGAGCTTATCCCGCACCTCTTTGAACTGTTAAGAAGGAGATCAATATGCATGTGTATTAGTTGTGTGACTAGATATCGATAATGGTGTAAAAATTGTGAATAGTGTTCTGACAAGCGTACCCATTGCTGTCTTTGAGATCTGCTCCTTTCGGACGCCATCATGCGAATGTTCTCGCAAACGCAGAATGCACACAGATCAGTCCCCTGCGCCTGCTTCAGGGCCTTTACGAGAATGGAATTTGATCAGATAAAAATTAATCAAGCATGATAATTAAAGAGATGGCAGCTAGCTAGCTAGCTAGTACTACTTAATTGCTTACCTTGGGTCGAAACCATTGAAGCTTTTGTTTCCATTCACCTTCCGTGACGCTGATGAATCTTGCCCAAGCCCTGCCCGCCGACAAAGAAAATGAATAAAGGGGTTATTAAATAGTTCATATCATGAAATGACGAACTAAATAGGCCGAGATATATAGTTAATAATGATTGAAATTACCTGTTGACTATCCCATACAAGATGTTATAGTCAGTTTTTGCTGAGATTAGTGAGTCCAGTACTTCAACTGTTCCGGCGTCAACTTTTATGATACACAAGACCCAGTGAAATCTGCATGCACACACGTTTACATGTCTTAATTAAGCGGGCATATGTAAGCAAAAACATGTAGCTAGCTAGTAGGCAAAAACAGAGAATTTGTAGTACAAGACAGTGTGACTCACTGGAAGTTGTAAGGAAGTAGTATATCTTCATTGTATTTGAGGCGCTTCAAGAACTCTAGCATGCTGTCCTCTACTTCCTTTGCATAACGTTTATTTATCTTCCATGTGTATTCATTAACGGTGTTTGGGTCAATGAACCCAATGCCAAAGCGTCCACCTTTTCTCATTTCATATAACTTCATCCTGCATAATACCACAGAAAAGAATATAGTGAGGATAATTACAGGTAATGATTGATCAAAAGGATCACTACAGCTAGCTTGAGACTTAAATTATAGAAAGAAATCACTTACAGACAATAGCAACTGACGATAGATTTGTCGAGTGCGTCTTGATTGTATAACTGAAACAGTTCTAAATACTCAACGGACACAGCTTTCTCATGGTAGTAATGGTCCTGCTTGACATTCACCATGAGGGACAATCGCTCTGAAATCTTGGTAATGTTCATGTACCATTGATGCAATTCATACATTCTCGTTGGGAGGTTCTTGACCTTGTCTGGCGCGACCAAAGGTTGGCCCCGGACATATTTCCGTTTTACTTCATCCTCTCTAAGCAAAGGCATGGGCTCGATCTCGAGGAGTTGTCCAACAGTGATGTTGAGAACTTCAGCCTGCATTATATGCTCCTCCGTTATTACCACATTGCCCACCTCGGGAACATGCACTGTTTGCCCACAATAATATTGGGCGCGCGTACTGTCACCTGTTGTTGGCACAACAAGCGAGGGGATCGATTGCGCCGCCTGTTCTCCCAGCTGGGGAATGGTTTTCCCGCATTTTTTGGCAGCTGCTTCTTGTTTGCTCGATCCCGATGTAGACGTGCTCGCCTCCCTTTGTAGACGTGCTCGATTTAACTTCCTGATGTGGCGCTCATAGTCTGTGTCAACAGGCTTGGAAGCTGGTGGTTGAGCCATACGAATGAAGTGGTCAATCGTTTCCTCAGGCACTTTCTCCCTTGGCGGCGGTGGCGGTTTCGGTGAAAAATGGGCTTCCACCTCGGCCTTTGATATGGCTGTGATTTCCTCCTCGGACCTGTCATAAGACCTCTGCGGAAGAGGCTTGAGGCTTGGACCATATTTATATCGCTTGCCTCCGCCTGTACTTCCTGTACTACCTCAACTCGTACCGCTTCGCACCATAGTTGCGGGGTGTCTCTTCTGCGATTGCTAAGGCAGTGGAGACGGCTGACAGGACTGAGTTGGACGAGGAGGAGTGGCCTGAGGTTGTGCCAGACTTGGAGGAGGAGTGGACGTCTGATGCTGTGGTGGACTTGGAGGAGGAGGATTGTCCTGACACTTTGCCGGACTTGGAGGAGGAGGATTGTCCTGACACTTTGCCGGACTTGGAGGAGCGGGAGTCTGCTGACTCGGCGGCGGACTTTGACGAGGACTCGGGTGACGCGGTGTCGGTGGCCATGGAAAGATGATGCAATCCTTTTTCCATAGGATGATACGATGTTTGGCCTCTCCGAGAAAGCGCTCGCCGTCACCTCCAGCAATGTCAAGCTGTAGCCCCGAATATGGTGGGTCCACCACCTCATCAACCAAGACACGAGCATAGCCCGCTGGAATCAGGATGCAATGGAAGGTTGCCTCGGGGGGATTTGTGAAAGCACAGTTGTCCGCCACCTTCATGGATATGTTCTTCATTTTGACGTGTAGCTCGCAGTTAGTGTTCTCCGTGATGTCATCCACGGGGTATCTACCCAGCATTGCATCATCCGGGACGGAACCCACGCTGCTTCTCGGCATGGATGGGCCGGTGCTATCCAATGCTGGATCATCCGCTAGCTGCTGCAGCTGCTGAGACCCCCTTTGATGGGTAAGTGAGTCGATCTGCTCCTGCTGCCGCTGGAATTTGACTGCCAATTCCGCTTGACTTGCTTCCAGGCCTTGAAGGCGTTCATAGTCCCGCTTCCTCTGCTCCTCCTCCATCTTCCTCTTCTTCTCCTCCGCAATATTCTTTCTCACACGGGTTCTGTAGTCGTTGTTCTAGTCTGAAAACCCCTCATACCACGGCATAGCGCCCTTGCCTCGTGTTCTTCCCGGGTGTTCAGGATTTCCCAGGGCACGCGTAAGCTCGTCGTTCTCTCTGTTGGGCTGGAACACCCCCGTTCGTGCCTCTTCTATTGCAACAAGTATCGCATCGTCGGCTCCCTTCAGACTTGCCCTCGTCGAAACATTGCCTGTCTCCCGGTCCAACTCCCCCCATGCGCATAGAACCAAGTCCTGACCCTGGGGGGCCAGCTCTTAGTAGCCGGAGTGACACATGCATCCTCCATCTCTTTCTCAGACTTATCCCACTTAGGCATTGCCACCACATAGCCACCTGGCCCCAGCTTATGGAACTTATCCTTTTTTCGGCATTCTTCTTGTTTATTATCGACCGTTCCTTAGCTAATTCCGAATCCTTGAATTTCACGAAATCGTCCCAATGATCACGTTGGTTCTCCAGTGTTCCCTTGAATACTGGAGTCTTCCTTCCTCCCTTGACGTACTTGTTCCATTCACGATTCTTGTAGTTCTCGAATGCAGTCGCCATCATCCTAAGAGCAGCCTCTTTGACTTTCTGCACATCTGCTTCTGTGAAATGATCTGGTAGGGTGAAATGTTCCATGAGAGTATCCCAAAGTAGATCTTTTTGATTCTTGTCGACAAAAGTAACATCTGGACGTGGCTTTGCTGGCGCTCTCCATTCTTGAAGTTTGATCGGGAGTTGGTCCTTCACAAGAAATCCGCACTGACGAACGAACTTGTCCGCAATCTTCTTAGGCGCTAATGGTTTGCCAGTAGGGCCGCATGCCTCGATATTGTACTTTACGCCCGGCTTCAACTTTTTGTTCGGGCCTCGTTTCGTCATTTTGCCTGAAGATTTGCTCGATCCGGATGGCTGAAAGAACAAAGATCGATTCGTTAATATATCTTCAAGTCATTTAAAACATGTGATGATCACCAGATGCCTGCTTATATAAATATATATACCTCGTCGGTGTTTGTTGTTTCAGGATCAACATGTTCTTCGTCATCGTCATAATCATAGTTTATGACTTCATCAATTTCGTCGTCGCGATCGAATATCATATCACCCTCTCCGGTGTTGTTTAGAAATTCGGAGCCGTCATAATCTTCTTCATTCTGATTATAATCTACCCCGCGTATCATATCGAACATGGTCTGTTCTCCCTCTCTGTCGGTATTGTCTGCCATAGCTTTTGTTTAACTAATCCAAAAGAAATATAAAACAATTTAGTATTCAAATCTCGAATAATAGATATAATCTCGAATACATCGTCTAGAATAATAGATATAATCTCGAATACATCGTCTCGAATAATATATAATATTGAATAGTACATCACTGGCTATTAGCTAATAAAGATCGAATACTACAGAAGAATCTAGGACACTCGCGGTTCCTCCGGCGCGGGCGGTGGACACCCAAAGAGAAGGAACCCTCACAGGATCATAGCTAAAGTGAGATCCCCGAAGATACTTCCACGTATTGGAGAACCTGCCGCCCTCTAACGCAACCATGTAGCGATGGACGTGCTCGTCCTCCTCCCTGACACGGCGACGTACCACCTCCGGCGGGGCCGGGTCCCTCTGCACCGAAACTGGCCCACGCGAACGCCACCAAACGAGATCAGGGTCGACGACGGGACCCGTGGCCGGGTTCCTCGTCAAGCGGCGCGCCCCTCCAAGCAGCACCTCCCAGTGCCAGCCCGGCGGAGCCCAGTCCCGGACATGGGTCGGCTAGACGTCGTCATGGACGGGTCGACGGCGAGGATGCGGGCCGTGCATCGTCGAGAACAAATACTAGCTATATGCCCGCAAAAAGTAACATGTTTTTAATGATTGGATTTTGATAACTAAAATTTCTAACATTTCTATATAACACTAATATGCTAATCTAAATAATCTAAATAACACTAAAATTTCTAACATTTCTAACATTTCTATATAACACTAATTTCTAACATTTCTATATAACACTAATTTCTAACTGATTAAGCACTAATTATATCCATCTAACATGCATTCATACATATATAATAGTGAAAAAATAATAATCTAAATAATCTAAACTAATTAAACACTAATTATCTAAACTAATTAAACATACAAAATAATAATCTAAATAATCTAAACTAATTAAAGACTAATTATCTAAACTAATTAAAGACTAATTATCTAATGCTTGTGTGTGTGTGTACGGGCTCGGGGCTGGAGACTCACAGCGCGGGAGACGGCAACGGCGACGGCGACGGCGAGGCGACGGCGAGGCGACGGTGAGGAGAGGCGATGGCGAGGCGAGGCGACGGCGAGGCGACGGCCAGGGCGGCGACGGCGGGGACGGCGCGACGGAGACGAGGGCGGCGACGGGGACGGGGGCGGCGACGGGGACGGGGGCGGCGACGGAGACGAGTAGCGACGTCGGAGACGATCGAGGGCGGCGGCGACGGCGACGAAGACGACGGAACAAAGGCGAAAACAGAGGGAAACTGAAATTTTCGTAGCAGTTGTATATATAGAAGGAACCTTTAGTACCGGTTGGAGCCACCAACCGGTACTAAAGGTCTGTTTTGGCCAGGCCAAGCGGCGGGAAGCGACCCCCTTTAGTACCGGGTGGTGGCACAAACCGGTACTAAAGGCCCCCCTTTAGTACCGGTTGGAGCCACGACCCGGTACTAAATGGTGTGCACTGCCAGGCGAGGGGCGCAGAAGTTTAGTCCCACCTCGCTAGTTTAGGAGCGCCAGGACCAGTTTATAAGCCCCGGCGCGGGCACTGCATTGAACTCCTCTCAATAGCAGGCCTTCTGGGCCTACCTCTCCTACTCTGCCTGTGGGCCTACTGGGCTTGCGGGCCTACATCCTGGCCCAACTACAGGTTGGGTTTCTAGTCGTATGCAGGCCGCTATGGCGCAGTAGGCGGGCTTTTTATTTTCTTATTTTTTTTGATTTATTTATTTTGTTTTATTTATTTTTGAGTTTTTTTGCTGTATTTAGAGTTTCTTTGTGAATATTTTTGCTTTAGGTACAAAAAATTACAAACTTTCTATTAGTGCCAGTAGATTTCAAATTTGAATAGTTTAAATTTTAAATTATTTGAAATTTGTGTGAATCACTAGTTTGTGAATAACTTAACTTTGAAAAAAGTTTTTTCAGTGATTCTTTTTTCTTATGTTTAATATTGGTGTGTTTTATCATTATATTCAATTTAGTAATGCTTACGTTATTTAAAAAATGAAATGCCTTTGTAACAGTTCAGTTTTCGTCGGAAACCCTGATACTTCGAAAGAGATTGTCCATTTTGTACACGAAGTGCATCCAGTTTTTGCTGTAACCCTCTCTACTTTCTTGCATATGCTATTTGTATGAAATTATGATACCATGCCAACTTTCAACCTTTTCTGAGTTCATTTGAATTGCTTTTCAATTTTAGGGTCATTTAGCTGGAAAAAAATCAGTAAATGCATGAAAAGAATTTGTTTGCACATAAAATTTCTTCGCGTTTCAAATGCCAAAACACATAACTACCCTAACTATTACAGACATTCCCTCCTGGGTGTGAAACACAGAAGAAACTGATGATAGTGAAGCCGATCACATCCCAGATCTTTGGGTGTGAAACTTTTTCTTCGCGTGTGTCCCTTTGCGCCGTAACCATGGAAAATCTTCATCATTTAACGGGATGCTCGGGTCAATATTCACTGTGAATGGAGCAATTTCATCAAACTTTTCATAATCTTCTGACTTGTCTGTCTTGTCATCCACTCCCACGATGTTTCTCTTCCCAGAAAGAACTATGTGCCGCTTTGGCTCATCGTACGATGCATTCGCTTCCTTATCTTTTCTTTTTCTTGGCTTGGTAGACATGTCCTTCACATAGAAAACCTGTGCCACATCATTGGCTAGGACGAATGGTTCGTCTGCATACGCAAGATTGTTGAGATCCACTGTTGTCATTCCGTACTGCGGGTCTTCCGTTACCCCGCCTCGTGTCATATTGACCCATTTGCACCGAAACAAAGGGACCTTTAAACCACGTCGATAGTCAAGTTCCCATATGTCCTGTATATAACCATAATATGTTTCCTTTCCCGTCTTGGTTTCTGCATCAAAGCGGACACCACTGTTTTGGTTGGTGCTCTTCTTATCTTGGGCGATCGTGTAAAATGTATTACCATTTATCTCGTACCCTTTGAAAGTCATTATATTCGAAGATGGTAACTGGGACAGCAAGTACAGGTCATCTTCAATAGAGGTGTCATGCATGGTACGTGTCTGCAACCAGTTGGCGAAACTCCTGGTTTGTTCACGTGTAATCCAGTCATCAGACCGCTCCGGGTGTTTGGAGCGTAGCAAATTCTTGTGTTCATCCATATACGGAGCCACCAAGGTGGAATTCTGTAGAACTGTGTAGTGTGCTTCAGTGAGAGAATGTCCGTCCATACATATTATTTGTTCCCCTCCTAGCGTGCCTTTTCCATCCAGTCTGCCCTTATGCCGCGATTCAGGAACACCAATCGGCTTAAGGTCAGGAATAAAGTCAATACAAAACTCAATGACCTCCTCATTTTGATGGCCCTTGGAGATGTTTCCTTCTGGCCTAGCACGGTTATGAACATATTTCTTTAAGACTCCCATGAACCTCTCAAAGGGGAACATATTATGTAGAAATACAGGACCCAAAACGTTAATCTCTTCGCATAGGTGAACTAGGACGTGCGTCATGATGTTGAAGAAGGATGGTGGGAACACCAACTCGAAACTGACAAGACATTGCACCAAATCATTCTGTAACCTTGGTATGATTTCTGGATCGATTACCTTCTGAGAGATTGCATTGAGAAATGCACATAGCTTCACAATGGCTAATCGAACGTTTTTCGGTAGAAGCCCCCTCAATGCAACCGGAAGCAGTTGCGTCATAATCACGTGGCAGTCATGAGACTTTAGGTTCTGGAACTTTTTCTCTGCCATGTTTATTATTCCCTTTATATTCGACGAGAAGCCAGACGGTACCTTAATACTGAGCAGGCATTCAAAGAAGATTTCCTTCTCTTCTTTGGTAAGAGCGTAGCTTGCATGACCCTGATGTATGTCGTCTTCTCCGTGCATACGTTGCTGGTCCTCCCGTGCCTCAGGTGTATCTTTTGTCTTCCCATACACGCCCAAGAAGCCAAGCAGGGTCACGCAAAGATTCTTCGTCACGTGCATCACATCGATTGCGGAGCGGACCTCTAGGTCTTTCCAATATGGCAGGTCCCAAAATATAGATTTCTTCTTCCACATGGGTGCGCGTCCGTCCGCGTCCTTCGGAACAGGTTGTCCGCCAGGACCCTTTCCAAATATCACCTTCAAATCCTTGACCATATCATGTACATCAGCACCAGTACGGTGGCGAGGCTTCGTCCGGTGATCCGCCTCACCTTTGAAATGCTTGCCTTTCTTTCTTACGGGATGCCTGCTCGGAAGAAATCGACGATGTCCCAGGTACACATTCTTCTTACAACTATTCAAATATATACTGTCGGTATCATCCAAACAGTGCGTGCATCCGCGGTATCCCTTGTGTTTCTGTCCTGAAAGGTTACTGAGAGCAGGCCAATCATTGATGGTCACGAACAGCAACGCCTTTAGGTCAAATTCTTCCCCCATGTGCTCATCCCACGCACGTACACCTGTTCCATTCCACAGTTGTAAGAGTTCTTCAACTAATGGCCTTAGGTACACATCAATGTCGTTGCCGGGTTGCTTAGGGCCTTGGATGAGCACTGGCATCATAATGAACATCCGCTTCATGCACAACCAAGGAGGAAGGTTATACAAACATAGAGTCACAGGCCAGGTGCTATGGTTGCTGCTCTGCTCCCCAAAAGGATTAATGCCATCTGCGCTTAGACCAAACCATACGCTCCTTGCGTCATCTGCAAACTACTTCCCGTACTTTCTTTTGATTTTTCTCCACTGCGACCCATCAGCGGGTACTCTCAACTTTCCGTCTTTCTTACGGTCTTCTCTGTGCCATCGCATCGCCTTGGCATGCTCTTTGTTTTGGAACAAACGTTTCAACCGTGGTATTACAGGAAAATACCACATCACCTTGGCAGGAATCTTCTTCCTGGGGCTCGCCCTCGACATCACCAGGCTCATCGCGGCTGATCTTATAGCGCAATGCACCACATACCGGGCAAGCGTTCAAATCCTCATACTCACCGCGATAGAGGATGCAATCATTAGGGCATGCATGTATCTTCTGCACCTCTAACCCTAGAGGGCAGACAACCTTCTTTGCTTCGTACGTACTCTCGGGCAATTCGTTGTCCTTTGGAAGCATATCCTTTATCATTACCAGCAACTTTCCAAATCCCTTGTCAGATACACCATTCTCTGCCTTCCATTGCAGCAATTCCAGTGTGGTGCCCAGCTTTTTCTTGTCACCTACACAATTCGGGTACAACAATTTTTTGTGATCCTCTAACATGCGCTGCAACTTCTTCTTCTCCAAATCACTTGCGCAGTTTCTCTTTGCATCGGCAATGGCCCGACCTAGATCATCAACGGGCTCATCTGATGCCTCTTCTTCAGCTTCTTCCCGCATTGCCGGCTCAGCTTCTTCCCGCATTACCGGCTCAGCTTCTTCCCCCATTGTTGTATCATCGTATTCAGGGAACCCATGGCCAGGATAGCTGTCGTCGTCCTCTTCTTCTTCATTGTCTTCCATCATAACCCCTCTTTCTCCGTGCTTGGTCCAAACATTATAGTGGGGCATGAAACCGGACTCAAACAGGTGGACGTGAATGGTTCTTGACGTAGAGTAATTGTGACCATTCTTACAGCCAGCACATGGACAAGGCATAAAACCATCCGCCCGCTTGTTTGCCTCAGCCGCAAGCAGAAAAGTATGCATGCCCTCAACGAACTGGGGAGAGCATCGGTCATCGTACATCCATTGCCGGCTCATCTTCATTACACAACACCGAATAGACCAAATTAATACAAGTTCATACATAAAGTTCATACAACACTTAAATGCAACAAACAAATAACTCTCTAGCTAAAGTATTTAAATGCAACAACAAATGCGATCAAGATTGCAACTAAGGTAACAATTGATCCAACAGCATAATGATACCAAGCCTCACTATCGATGGCATATTTTCTAATCTTTCTATTCTTCAAGCGCATTTTCTCCATCTTGATCTTGTGATCATCGACGACATCGGCAACATGCAACTCCAATTCCATCTTCTCCCCCTCAATTCTTTTCAATTTTTCTTTCAAGTACTCGTTTTCTCTTTCAACTAAATTTAACCTCTCGGCAATAGGGTCGGTTGGAATTTCCGGTTCACATACCTCCTAGATAAAAATATCTATGTCAACTTGATGGGCATAATTTGTCATAAACACGAAATGCAACAAATAGTTTTAAAAGAGAATATACCACATCCGAATCATAACAAGGACGAGGGCCGACGGGGACGGATATCAAAACCATGGCACTATGTATAACAAACAACGTACGGGTAAGATAATTATTACATGATTAACTATATATCCAAATCACACAAACATCAATTTTTTATATAAAATTTCATGAACAAGAGGCTCACCACAAGGTGGTGCCGGCGGCGGGATGGTGCGAGCGATCGACGGTGGTTACGACGGAGATTTAGAAGGCACTAAGTAAACCACACCTACATATGCAAACTAAGTGTTATTTTTGACCTCAAATTGCATATAAATCAAATACTAGCACATATATATATTTCCTCCCAAATTGCTAAACTCACAAATTAATAACTATATAAAGCATTGCAAGAGCTAATCTAGCAATGAGAGATGAAAGGACAAAGTTGCTAACCTTTGTGATCATTTTAATGGATGGGGGCCTTCAAATCTTGACAAATTTTGGGCCAAATGTGTGATGAGCTCGAGAGGAAGAGGGGAAGAACAGAGAGGAGAGGGGAAAGAGGAAGAACAGAGCGAGCTCGGGTGGACGAAGGGTTTATGTAGGACGACCTTTAGTACCGGTTCGTGCCAAGAACCGGTACTAAAGGTGCTGGAGGGGGCCCAGACTGACAACATCCTGCCACCACTCTCATTAGTACCGGTTCGTGGCACGAACCGGTGCTAAAGGTTAGCCACGAAGCGGTACTAATGAGAGCGGCCCGGCTAGCCGTTGGAACCGACACTAATGTATACATTAGTGCCGGCTCTAATACAAACCGGCACTAATGTGCTGCACGTTTGACCCTTTTTCTACTAGTGAAACAAGATCAACTTGGATTTCTGATCCAACCCACCTTGAGGATTGAGAAGGGCTTGGCCACCCTGACTCAGAATTAGGAGAGTTTGGAGAGAATCATTGAGCAGAAGTTCTATGATCTTGATGTAAAAGTAACTGAGATCCAGTCAGTAGCTGAGAAGCTCCAGGAGGAAGTAGAGGAGAAGAAGGGCAAGGCAACTACAGAATATTTTCAGTATGTGCCAAGAGGTCAGAGGTCTGCTGTAGTGCCAGTTCCAGATACACGAGCTACTACATCTACACCAGTAGCCACAGCTTCAATGCGACCTCCAGTTGCCACTCCAGCAACTCCAGCTACATCGACTGAAGCCTTTGTTCTTGGAGTCATCACTACCCCACCTCATGGAGACCAAGCTTGAGAGACGCATAGCACTATGCATATTTGAACTTTTTGGTAACTTATTGCCAAAGGGGGAGAAATATGTATAGATCATAGTCTTCGAGAGAGAGTGTTGCCTTTGTGCCTCTCTTGCACTTTATTTGGTTGAACTTTATTGTGTGTTTGCTTGATACATTATGTCCTTTTGTGAGATACTTGGATGATCATGTGGTTGATCATATGCTACTTTAATGTGTGCTTGAATGATATTATCCCTTATATCCATATATGATCACTCACTTTTCTTGGTGGTGAGTGCATGCTTTTAATTGTTATCATTTTGAGCGCTCCACCAAGATGTATGTGACATGGCAGACTGACCCATGATCCTAACAGATTGTGCATTTGCAGTCCAAAGCAAATTTTAAACAATGCACAAATTTAGGGGGAGCTCTTGCTTATCACATACTTCTCAAAGCGACGATGTATTTCAATCTTATTATCATTTGTCGAAGCTTTGATCTATATGTTGTCATCAATTACCAAAAAGGGGGAGATTGAACGTGCAACTATCCTTGGATGGTTTTGGTAATGATTAACAACATATAGCTCATTGAACTAATGCTATTTCAAGATGAATATTTTAGGAAAGTAGAATGATTGGCATGGCATGGATTAAGATTGTGGACCCCTCAAAATGCTAACGACAAAGGATTGGCTCAATCTTTAAAGATTAAGACTCTACATTTTACTTTTAGTGATCCAAGATCACATTGAGTCAATAGGGAAGCCGATACTATTAAAAGGGGATGATACGTCTCCGTCGTATCTATAATTTTTGATTGTTCCATGCCAATATTATTCAACTTTCATATACTTTTGGCAACTTTTTATATTATTTTTGGGACTAACATATTGATCCAGTGCCCAGTGTTAGTTCCTATCTGTTGCATGTTTTATGTTTCGCAGAAACCCCATATCAAACGAAGTCCAAACGGGATAAAAACGGACGGAGAATTATTTTGGAATATTTGTGATTTTTGGGAAGTAAAATCAACCGCGAGACGGTACCCGAGGTGGCCACGAGATAGGGGCCCACACCCACTCCAGGTGGGCGCGCCCCCCACCCTCCTGGGCACCCCGTAAGGCGGTTGATGCCCTTCTTTGGCCGCAAGAAAGCTAATTTTTGGAAAAAGATCTGGGCGAAGGTTTCAATCCAGTCGGAGTTACGAATCTCTGGATATAAAAGAAGCGGTGCCAGGGTAGAATTCCAAAACACAGAAACAAAGAGAGACAGAGAGATAGATCCAATCTCGGAGGGGCTCTCGCCCCTCCCACGCCATGGGAGCCTAGGACCAGAGGGGAAACCCTTCTCCCATCTAGGGAGAAGGTCAAGGAAGAAGAAGAAGAAGGGGGGCTCTCCCCCCTTGCTTCCGGTGGCGCCGGAATGCCGTCGGGGGCCATCATCATCACCGCGATCTTCACCAACACCTCCTCCCTCTTCACCAACATCTCCATCACCTTCCCCCATCTATCTATAGAGGTTCACTCTCCTGCAACCCGCTGTACCCTCTACTTGAACATGGTGCTTTATGCTTCATATTATTATCCAATGATGTGTTGTCATCCTATGATGTCTTAGTAGATTTTCGTTGTCCTTTCGGTGATTGATGAATTGCTATGATTGGTTTGAGTTGCATGTTTTATTATTGGTGCTGTCCTATGGTGCTCTCCGTGTCGCGCAAGCGTGAAGGATCACCGATGTAGGGTTTGCAATATGTTCATGATTTGCTTATGGTGGGTGGCGTGAGTGACAGAAGCACAAACCCGAGTAAGTAGGTTGTTTGCGTATGGGATAAAGGGGACTTCATACTTTAATGCTATGGTTGGGTTTTACCTTAATGATATTTAGTAGTTGCGGATGCTTGCTAGAGTTCCAATCATAAGTGCATATGATCCAAGAATGGAAAGTATGTTAGCTTATGCCTCTCCCTCAAATAAAATTGCAATAGTGATTACCGGTCTAGTAACGTAGTCAATTGCTTAGGGACAATTTCACAACTCCTACCACCACCTTTCCACACTCGCTATATTTACTTTATTGCATCTTTATCTAAACAGCCCCTAGTTTATATTTATGTGTTCTTTATTATCTTGCAAACCTATCCTATCACACCTACAAAGTATTACTAGTTTCATACTTGTTCTAGGTAAAGCGAACACTAAGCATGTGTAGAGTCGTATCAGTGGCAGATAGGACTTGAGAGAATATTTGTTCTACCTTTAGCTCCTCGTTGGGTTCAACACTCTTACTTATCGAAAGAGGCTACAATTATCCCCTATACTTGTGGGTTATCAGGGGATGAGGTGTTGCTTAATGGCTTGCTTGCTCAAAATTCTTAGTGATATGCTCCAAAAGCCCTCAACCACTTTATCATATCCACATATGTCCCAAACCAAAAGTCAAACTCGGCCCCACCGATTTGATCCATCTGGCGCCACCGAGTCCAATTGACATAGCCACTTCCAGAAACCCTAGTCACTTCGGTTCCACCGATAGGGATCTCGGTCTCACAGAGATGGGATTGCAAACTTTCTATTTCCCTTCATAACGTTTCGGTCCAACCGAGATGAGCTATTGGTCATACCGAGTTCACAATACAAACTCCATGTTTCCCTTCCATAACATTTCGATCCCACCGAAATGAGCGAATGGGTCCCATCGAGTTTGCCTGACCAACTCTCTGGTTTGCTTATTACCAAAGTCGGTCCCATCGAGTTTGTGTAATCAGTCCAACCGAGATTACGTTATGCCCTAACCCTACCAAAATTGGTCCCACCGAGTTGACATGTCGGTCCCACCGAAATGCCTAACGGTCACATTATGAACTGAATTGGTCCGACCGAGTTTTTATTCGGTCCCATCGACTTTGGTAAATTGTGTGTAATGGTTAGATTTTGTGTGGAGGCTATATATACCCCTTCACCCTCTCCTCATTCATGAGGGAAGCCATCAGAACATGCCTACACTTCCAGCATTCATTTTCTAAGAGAGAACCACCTACTCATGTGTTGAGGCCAAGATATTCCAATCCAACCATATGAATCTTGATCTCTAGCCTTCCCCAAGTTGCTTTCCACTCAAATCTTCTTTCGACCAAATCCAATCCTATGAGAGAGAGTTGAGTGTTGGGGAGACTATCATTTGAAGCACAAGAGCAAGGAGTTCGTCAACAACACACCATCTTTTACCTTTTGAAGAGTGGTGTCTCCTAGATTGGTTAGGTGTCACTTGGGAGCCTCCATCAAGATTGTGGAGTTGAACCAAGGAGTTTATACGGGCAAGGAGATCGCCTACTTCATGAAGATCTACCCTAGTGAGGCAAGTCCTTCGTGGGCGATGGCCATGGTGGGATAGACAAGGTTGCTTATTCGTGTACCCTTCGTGGGTGGAGCCCTCCGTGTACTCGCGCAACCGTTACCCTTCGTGGGTTGAAGTCTCCATCAACGTGGATGTACGATAGCACCACCTATCGGAACCACGCCAAAAATCTCCGTGTCAACATTGTGTTTGCTCCCTCCAAACTCCTCCCCTTTACCTTCATATGCAATGATTTACATTCCATTGCTATACTCTTAGAATTGCATGTGTAGGTTGATTGCTTGACTTGTGCTAACTTGCTAAAATCTGCCAAGAACTAAAATTGGGAAAAGGCTAGATTTTTATTTGGTCAAGTAGTCTAATCACCCCCCCCCTCTAGACATACTTTCGATCCTACAGGGACTAATATGTTTGTGAGTGTACACGGGCTCTATAAGTCAATGAGGAGTTTGATATTTACGATGAATGTCGACCCCTAAAAATGTATGTCTTCAGGCGAAGACTTTAGTTCTCCTGAAGATTTTGAAAGTGAAGAAATTGGTGTGACCTTGAAGACTTGGATATTCATGCGAGGATTATGAAGCATGAAGACTTTTGTTTTCGTAGTTTCATTTTCTCTTTCTTGAGTCATAGGAAACACCGTACTGTTAAAGGGGGTCGAGGTAATACTAAGGAAACTGATTTCCAAGTGATGCTCATCTCAAAATCCTACACCTACCCAATCCTTTCGAGTGAAGCCATTGGAAATCTCATATCAGCTCAGTCTATTTCTTCAGTGAAAGAGACGAAGATCTTTTGGTCTTTGAGGAATTTGTTCTGACTGAGGAGTTAGGAATTCGCCAGTGCGGATGGCCTATACATGAGGAACATGATAGCCCTGAGAAATTTGATACCTCAAATCCAACCGTTGCTGTGCCACGCGCCAGCTGTCCAAAATATTCTACCACCTAATGGTCATATCATTGAAGGGCATTTATGTCTTATCATGTCGGGCTGCTCCCTAGGCTATAAATAGTCGCCCCCTACAACCACTAGCTGGTTGGCTGCTCCAAGGGAAACTGACACTTGTCATTGAGAGCATCCCATCCTCCGAGGACTTTGAGCGAAAATCATCAAGTGAGGAAAACCCAAAACCCAAACCCAAACACCTACAAACCCAAAGTGATTGAGCATCACTGAAGAGACTGTTCCTGTGTGGAACCGACGCTTGTTACCTTTGAGGATTGTGTATCCTCCAGACGGTTAGGCGTCATGGTCTGAGCATCCAAGAGGAATTGTGGATCGTCGAGTGACCAAGTCTGTGAAGGTTTGGAAGTCACCTCGAGTGTTGGGCGAGGTCTGTGTGACTTTAGCTCAAGGAGAATATGGTGAGGACTCTGTGTCCGGGACTGTGTGTCCTCGAGTTTAAATACTCAGCCGCTCCAACCAGACGTACAACTATCACAGCAGTTGGAACTGGTCTACCAAATCATTGTCTTCACCAAGCCTACTGGTTTTATTTCCTCAACCCTTCCATTTCCTCATTCATGTGTTGATGAACCTGATCATTACTGTTTGAAGACTTTGACCGAAGACTTTCTCTATTTCCTCAATCCAATTTCTTCAATCACATTGTCTTCAGCCTGCTCATCCCGTGTTTACGCTACTTGTGCTCTGTGTTTGTTTTTTCATTTCATCATGATAACTATGCCGTTACTGAGTACTTATTCCGCTACTAGTTGTTCGTGACTTAGGAATTTCCTCACACTGAAATTCCTCAGTGACGAATTTTAAAAAATCACCTATTCACCCCCCCCCCATCTAGTCGACTTAACGCACTTTCATCTGGCAAGAAGGAGGGGTCGTCAACACCGTAGTCAATCACCGGGGCATCAGCAGCGGTCTCGGGTCTACCGGAGATAAGAGGAGGAAGAAATGGTAAATACAAGCAAACAGATGAAACACTAAGCATGACATGACAAAACGCAGTGCTAGGGGTGTTCTAACGCAGTGTTACACGATACCGGTGAAGGGGATAACATCCGGGAATGTTTTCCCGAAGTTTGGCAGTTTCAGACAAACGAATCGGAGGGGGACGGTTGCATGTTCGCTATGTTAGGAACGTGTGGTGGATGAACAAACTGCGTATTCGGATTCGTCTCGTCGTTCTGAGCAACTTTCATGTACAAGGTATTTTCATCCAAATTACGGATTATTTAATATTAATTTTCAAAGTTTTAAACATTTTCTAAAAGTATTATATTTAGTTTAAACTGAATTGACCAAGTCAATTTGACTAGTCAAAAGGGGATGTGTGGCCTACATGTCATGGACTAATTACCTAAACAAATAAATAAATCTAACTTATTTTAATGGGGTCCTACATGTCATCTACCACTAGACTAATTTAGCACTAATTAATAGGAGCTACAACTAGCAGTACTAATCTAAGCAGAGACCGGCTACACACTCACACACGCCCACGCACACACACTCAGGCACACACACAGCACACACATACACACGCTGCACGCTCACAGCACACACGCACGCACGCTCGTCCAGCCATGGCTAGCGCCGGAGCAGCCTAGAGCAGCAGCGGCATTAGAAGCATAGCAGCAGCCGGGCAAAACAAGCAGCAACGGCGACCACAAAAGAAGCACAAGCAAGGGGCAGTAGCCGTGGCAGCATCAGCATCTAGCAGCAGGATGAAGCAGCAGAGCAGCGCTAGTAGAAAAGAGCAGTACCAGCGGCAAGAGCAGCGACAGCAGGTGTGGGCGCGCGGCCAAGAGCGCACGCGAGGCTGGGAGCGCACGCAAGGCCGCTGGCAGGAGCAGCGGCGAGCGGGGCGAGGCCAAGGCGCGCGCTGGGGGGACGGCAGGGGCGCGGTCTAGGGGGCGCGGCAAGCAAGGGAGAGACCCCAGGCGCGGGCGCAGGCAGGCGGAGCGGCTAGCGAGCGCGGGAGCGGAGCTCCGGCCGAGATCTGTCCAAGAGGAGATACGACGAAATCGACACAGATCGGAACCGGGGTTGAGGGGGATCGGTCGACGAGCTCGCTGTGAAGCTCGTAGACGCGGTAAGGAGGTGCAGGGACGACCGGACGCGACGAGCTCGCCTTTGAGGGGCGACTGCCGTGTCAGGAAACCGGCTCAATGCCGAGCGTACGGTGCCTCCTAGCTTGAACCAGTGGAGGTAGGCGAAGGAGTCGACGATGGCGGAGCTTTTGAACATCTTGGCGCGACGAGGGGAGGCTGGTGGCCGCGGATCGACGACGGCGCGGCGACGTCCCGCTCGGGTGATGAAGAAACCGAAGGGGACGAGCGAGGGATGAAGAATGGGTGCCTAGGGTTTGTCCCTGGTGACGGGGTGGCTCTTATCCACCCAGAGGACCTGTTGGATGGCCGACTCACAACCTCTGCCTTCTCCTGTGTACTGAGATTGAAGGAGGCATGTGGTGGGCTGGGCCTAATACTGTAGCAATAGGCCTTTAGTGCACAATAGACCTTTAGCGTATTCCCTTTTCTGTTTTATATATTTTCTCTCCGCTTTGTACTTTATATTAATACTAGAAAGAGTTTTGATAAATGTGAGACTTGTCACATAAATACCCTGCAATATTATGGGGCTGTCCACAAGGTTTGGGGTCAACTGGAAAATGTCTAGCCTTTTGTTAATTTCGAAAAGGCCATATTTAGTGTTGTTGACCCTGTTTTAAATAGGTTAGGAGCATCTAATTACTTCGAAAAACAAATTCCTTCTTATATGACAATTACTTAGTGATTAACTGTAATACAATGAACATTTTTATCTTGTTGTTTGAATAACTATTATTTTTACTTTATTTTAAAATTTTGAATTTAAGCTCTGTTTGGATCAAAGTGAGGTTTAGCAAATTAATTGTGATGACATGCCACCATTAGGCTGTGCTTACTCTAGCTTGACTACCTGGTGTTACAGGGGGCGAGCACTGGTGACGAGCACGGAAGAAAGAAGACGACTCACTCGCTGCTATAGGTAGACCGTTGATTTCGTACGGATCCAACGCTCGGCAGCCGACTGGCCGAAACTTGGGCCACGTTATTTCTCCCCAGCAACGGCGCCAGAAAAGAGCTTGATAATCCCCAAGTGCGAGGAATCATCATAGCAATTTTCAAAGGTGGAAGTGATAAGTATGGAGTGTCGAACTGATACGTCTCCAACATATCTTTAATTTATGAAGTATTCATGTTGTTACATTATCATTCTTGGATTTTTTACAATCGTTTTATAGCAACTCTATATATGGGACTAACCTATTGACCCAGTGCCCAGTGTCAGTTGTTGTTTTTTTGCTTGTTTTTTAAATCGCAGGAAATCAATATCAAACGGAGTCCAAAGACCGTGAAACTTTTTGTGGATTTATTATGGACCAGAAGAGATCCAATGGGCTAGAGCAGCACCTGGGGGGTGCCCCGAGGGGGGCACAACCCACCAGGGCGTGCTTGGGCCCCCAGGCATGCCCAAGCGGGTTGTGCCCACCTCGGTGGCCTCCCGCACCCTCTCTTCACCCTATAAATCGTCAAATATTCCAAAAAAACTCGCGGAGTTCCGCCGCGGCAAGCCTCTATAGCCACGAAAAACCAATCTAGACCCCATTTTGGCACTCCGCCAGTGGGGGAGATCATCACCGGTGGCCATCTTCGTCATCCTGGCGGCCACCATGATGAGGAGGGAGTAGTCCACCCTCGGGGATGAGGGTTTGTACTAGTAGCTATGTGTTTAATCTCTCTCTCTCTCTCTCTCTCTCTCTCTCTCTCTCTCTCTCTCTCTCTCTCTCTCTCTCTCTCGTGTTCTTGAGATGTTACAATCTTGATGTATCGCGGGCTTTGTTAATATAGTCGGAGCATATGGTGTTTTCCCCTCTCTATCTTGTTGTCATGAATTGAGTTTTCCCTTTGAGATTTCGTTCTTATCAGATTGAATACTTTTATGGATTTGAGAGCACTTTATGTATGTCTTGCTATGAATACCCGTGGTGACAATGGGGTATCGTATTGATTCACTTGATATATGTTTTGGCACTCAACTCACGGATTTCCATGGTGACATTGGGGTAATCTATGCATAGGGGTTGATGCACGGTCTTGTCTTTGTTTCTCCGGTAGAAATCTTGGGGCACTCTTTGAGGTTCTTTGTGTTGGATTGAGTATTATGAATCTAAAATTATTTGTTGTTATTTTAGTACGAACTCTTCGATAGATCGATCAGAAAGAATAGCTTCGAGGTGGTTTCGTACCCTACAAACGATTTCTTCTTATGTTCTCCACTAGATAGGAACTTTGGAGTGATTCTTCATCGCATATTGAGGGATGGTTATGCGATCCAATTATATTAGCATTGTTGAAAGATTGCCCTAGCGAAAGTATGGACCCTAGGCCCCATTTTCAAGCATTGCAATACCGTTTGTGCTCCATTTTATCAATTGCTACCTTGCTATTTTTATTTACTCACATTATAAAAGTATATTTCTACCATCCATATTACATTTTTAACACCATCTTTTCGCCGAACTAGTGAACCTATACAATTTGCCATTGTATTGGGTGTGTTGGGAACACAAGAGATTTCTTGTATTTGGCTGCAGGGTTGTTTGAGAGAGACCATCTTCATCCTACGCCTCCCATGGATTGAAAAACCTTAGGTCATCCACTTGAGAGAAAATTGCTACTGTCCTACAAAACTCTGCCTTTCGAGGCCCAACATGAGTCTACAAGAATAAAGTTGCATAGTAGACATCAAGCTCTTTTCTGACGCCATTGCCGGGGAGGTGAGTGCTTGAAGGTATATCTTTAGATCTTGCAACCGAATCTTTTAGTTTCTTGTTTTATCACTAGTCCGTTTTATAAAAATAAAACTAAAAAAATAGAGATTGAGTTACCTCAAATTGTTTGTTATCTTTATAATGTCTATGTTGAGAATAAGGGTTCTGATAATTGTGCTCAATTGCTAGAAAAAGAATTCAATAAAATTTTATGGCATAAAAACTTTGGATGATGAGCACGATTGCAATATTGCTAGTATGAATTTCTTGAATATCCATGATACTAATGATGATTGCACTAGCCATGATAATGATGTCTCCTACAAGGATGTCAATTTTTACGGAGTAAATTGGGAGTGCAAACACACGCCACAAAGGGAAGATATAGTTTGTAAGAAGCATAAATATTTAGAAACGAAAAATTTGCAAGAGAGGCTAGATGATTGTGCTGAAAGATTTAATTTTTTTCGCCATCCTTGTGAACTTTGCAATCAACGTGGTCATTGAAATCTCCAATGCAAATTGTTTCATGATCAAATCATGTCCAAAATTTTTGATAACTTGATTACCCTTGAGCATCATAATGAGCTTAGTCTTCTTTTGGGTATGAAGAAATGAAACGTATAACTGAGGCTATCCCAAAAGTTAATCTCAAGAGATTTCTTGATTTTGATCTAGAGGAAATTTATATGTATTGTGATGTAAATTGCATTGAGAATCCTTGTATTGCCAATTATCTAAAGACAAGAAAACAAATAGAATATGAAGAGAGTACTAATGAAAGGGAAAATATTTCCCAATACCCTTCTGGTGTTACTTATGGTGAATCAGGTAACGAGGAGGAGCTTCCTATCCAATCAATCTCTTCAACAAGAAGCTCGAAAAATTGATTAAACCCACACGTGAGGTGGTGAAGAAGAAAAAGAAAAGAAGAAAAAGTAGAGGTAAAAAGGTAACTCTCCCAAGTAATATTTCTCCTACCACCATTGTGCCTCATGAAAGTGAATCAAATATGTTGATGGAGGATGATGATATTGAGTATCATTTTGTGATGTCTAATACTTGTTATAATGATTATGCTTGGGAAGACAATGATGTCTCTTATGATCTTGAAAATCTTTTTGGCACTTGCTTGGAAGAATATGATAATAATATTTACTATACTATTGGTGCCATTCATGCTATTGATAAGAATGATTATGATGATATGCAAAACCACGAGCTTGGGGATGCTATGTTTGATGAGTATGAAATGTTTGAAGATTTATTTGCTAAAAATAATGCTTGTCCTAAGCTTGGGGAAGCTTTGCATAATGAATATGATCCTTTGATTGCTTCTACTTTCTAAAATAAAATTTATTATTATGATAGCATGCCTCCTATTTATGATGATTACAATGATGAAAGTGGGTTTGGAAGAGTGTCAACTCTAGGTAGTAGTGATCCTGCTGTTTTGGAGGGTGTTGAATCTTATTACAATATTGATGCAACTGGATTTGGAGAGGTCATGACTTTATTTAGTGATACATCCACTATTTTGGAAGAGGTTTCAATTGACTATGATAATAATGTTGCTATATATGATGATTATTATGATGACATGTATGCCATAAAGAGTAATAAATCTTCTATGCTTTTGGATCATGAAAAGAATGCTTTATGTGATGGTTATATGGATGAATCTATTCATGATGCTACTGAAAATTATTATTAGAGAGGATCTTATGATTTATGATGCTCTTTTTATGTTTCAATCCTTATCTTTTATGTGAGCATCATTGAACTCATCATGCCTAGCTAAAAGGCATTAAAGAAAAGCACTTGTTGGGAGACAACCCAACACTTTTACCTACTGTTTTTGTGTGTTCACATGATTATGCTACTATATTAATCATGTTTTATTGCTTTTGTTTCAATAAAGTACCAAGTAAAGCCTTTGGGATAGTGCGGATGATAGTTGACTTGATTCAGTGCAAAAACAGAAACTTTTGCGCTCAGTCCAGGAAATTCGAACATTCACTGGAACGTGATTTTGATCCAAGTTTTTTACAGGTGATAGTTATACAAAGTCTCTATGTTGTCCTAATTTTTCAGAATTTTTGGAGTTACAGAAGTATGGTTGGAGTACAAATTACTTCAGACTGTTCTGTTTTTGACAGATTCTGTTTTCAATGCATAATTTGCTTGTTTCCTAGTTTCTATGGCTTATATTGCTCAATATAAATTGTGGAAATGATATGCAAAAGTAGGCATTGTGTGGAAAAAAATATTAATCTTGTCTTTGACAGTACCACAGTGAAATGGTTTGCTCTTTATCATACTAACCTATCTCATGAAGTTCCGTTAAGTTTTGTGTGATTGAAGTTTCCAAGTTTTGGGTGAGATGTCGATATCAGGAGAATAAGTAGTGACGAGACCCTAAGATCGGGGATGCCCAAGGGCCCCCAAGGTAATATTCAAGGAATATCCAAGAAACTAAGCTTGGGGATGCCCCGGAGGGCATCCCCTCTTTCGTCTCCAACATTATCGGTAATCTCACTTGGAGCTATATTTTCATCCGGGGCATCCCCTCTTTTGTCTCCAACATTATCGGTAATCTCACTTGGAGCTATATTTTCATTCGTCACATTATATGAGTTTTGCTTGGAGCGTCATTTTATTTTTCTAGGATTTGCTTGCTGTTATTTAAAATAATGTTTTGCATCTTTTATTTCAAGAAAATGGCAAGTATAGCCTTTGCCATGCTTATTTTGCAAGTCTACATGTTGCTGTTTCAAGATAGAAAGTTTATCGTTGTTGCAAAAATCCACGAGAAAAGTCAGAACGTGATAAAATATTGAAACTTTTTGCATAGCAAGCTATAATAAATATTCTACAGTGTGGTAATTTTTCAGAATTGTTGGAGTTAGGGAAGTATGATGAATCTTGCATTCTTTACAGACTGTACTGTTCTCGCAGATTTCTGTTATGGTTGCATTGTTTGCATATGTTTGCTTGTTTAATGATTCTATTTAAGGATAGGAGTATTAAATATGCAGAGTCATTTAGTATGCAATGTCAAATAATAATTTTAGTGATTTGCTACAGTAGAGAATGATAAGGTTTTGCATTGATTTATACTAACTTATCTCACGAGTTCTTGTTGCGTTTTGTGTGGATGAAGTTTTGAGATTTAGGGAAACCATGATACAAGAGGAATTAAGGGCACACAAAAGCTCAAGATTGGGGATGCCCAAGGCATCCCAAGCTAATATTCCAAGAAGTCTCAAGCATCTAAGCTTGGGGATGCCCCGGTAGGCATCCAACCTTTCTTCTTCAACAATTATCGGTTACTATCGGTTGAGCCTAAGTTTTTGCTTCTTCACATGATGTGTGCTATCCTTGGAATGTCATTTTATTTTGTTTTGCTTTATGTTTATATAAAATACTTGGGTTTGAAAGTTTTTTAAATAAGAGAGAATCAAAATTGGCTACCCATTTGCTTAACTACTCGCTTGATCTTCACCTATATCTTTTTGGAGTAGCTTGGCATTTACTCTTGTGCTTCATTTATATCCACTGTTCAAGAAATCTTCCGATTTACCGATTAATCTTCCAATTTATCGCTAATCGGGGGTGATCGATAAGATTATGCCTTGTCTTTGTCGTTTATCTTTTGGACCGATTTATCATTCTGACAAGCGATTTATAGGGAATCGACCGATAAATCAGACCTATTCATAGCACGATGTTTGTAAAAGCTATGCTTATTTATGTTTTGTGGACCTTGTTACGGAATATGTACTATTGTTCTATTTTGTTTGCCATTATACGAGGATTCAAAGGCTAGAAACCAAGGTAACACTTCTGTTAAATATTGTTTTGGTGTTGAATATAGCATATTTTAGTGTTTGCAACCTGAGATTTGCAAAAAATATCTGATTAGTAGTCGACCGATAAAATTGATTAATCGGCCGATTTTCGATTAACTATAATCCCTAGCTGTCCGAGACGATAACGATAAGCGATATCCTCAACATTGCTTATATCCTATGAGTAAATTGTTGAATATCATGAAGTTGAAATTGTATGTTCATATCATGCCTAGTGGTAGCTTCACATTGGGTTTAGAAAGTGAAATCTTTTGAAGCTTGACAATCACAATCTTGCTCATACAAGCAATTCATGAATGATTAGTAGAAGGAAGAGAACTTTCACATGCAAATACACTATCTTGGAAATCTTTTGTGATTGTGATCCCCCATCAAAATATTATATGCCAAAATTGTTGAGTTGGACAAGGAAGACAACGTAATGATTTATGTTTGTTCATATTCACATAGAAGTTATATTGTCATAGATCCTTCAACATGTGGTGCTTGCCCCCTATCTTTGCTAGCCAAAAATTCGGCACCAAGTAGAGATATTACTTGTGCATCCAAAAAAACCTTAAAGCCAAATCTTATTCTCAAGAGTCCATCATACCTACCTAAGGATTGAGTAAGATCCTTCAAGTAAGTTGTCATCAGTGCAATAAGGCAATAAAATTTTGCTTCTAAAAGTGTTAGATCATTTACTGTAAGGGAAAATTGAGCGTTGTACGGACTTGTGATGGCAAAGAATAAAAGCGATAGACTGCATAATAAAGGTTGATATCATAAGGGGCAATATAACATGATGTTATTTTGCATTAAGGGATTGAGCATACAAACAAAAAGCGCATGTCAACCTCTGCTTGCCTCTGCGAAGGGCCTACCTTTTAATTTTGTGTATTTACTTTCATGCAAGAGTCAAAGTTTTTCTCTCTATTCCTTTTTATTTTATTTTCTCTTTTGGCAAGCACATATATCCAGTTGGATATGGGTAGCATGAGTTATTATTGTTGACATCACCATTGAGGTGAATACGTTGGGAGGCGAAATTATAAGCCCCTATCTTTCTATGTGTTTGGTTGAAACATTTTGCTCATGTGTATGCAGTGAGTGTTAGCAACCGTAGAAGACAATATGATGGTTGAGTATGTGGAGCTCTTGTCGGTGTCAAAACCGGCGGATCTCGGGTAGGGGGTCCCGAACTGTGCGTCTAGGCGGATGGTAACAGGAGACGAGGGACACGATGTTTTTACCTAGGTTCGGGCCCTCTCGATGGAGGTAAAACCCTACTCCTCCTTGATTGATATTGATGATATGGGTAGTACAAGAGTGGATCTACCACGAGATCAAGGAGGCTAAACCCTAGAAGCTAGCCTATGGTATGATTGTTGTAATGGTTGTGTGTCCTACGGACTAAAACCCTCCGGTTTATATAGACACCGGAGAGGGCTAGGGTTACATAGAGTCGGTTACAATGGTAGGAGGTCTACATATCCGTATTGCCAAGCTTGCCTTCCACGCCAAGGAAAGTCCCATCCGGACACGGGACGAAGTCTTCAATCTTGTATCTTCATAGTCTTGGAGTCCGGCTGGCGATGATAGTCCGGCTGTCCGGACACCCCCTAGTCTAGGACTCCCTCGATAGCCCCTGAACCTGGCTTCAATGACGATGAGTCCGGCGCGCATATTGTTCGGCATTGCAAGGCGGGTTCCTCCTTCGAATAATTCATAGAAGATTGTGAACACTAGGATAGTGTCCGGCTCTGCAAAATAAATTCCACATTCCACCGTAGAGAGAATAATATGTACACAAGTTCAATCTGCTGACGTATTTTGTGGCATGACGTCACACCACCACCAAGCCTTTACTTGAATCGTTTTTTATTGTACCACCTCAGCGCGTTTAGCGAAGCGGTTTCCTTGGCATGTCTTGTCAAAGCAGAGATCGTGTTCCCCTTATTCCAGGATTCCCATCAATACGGACGTGGGTAACCCAACCGCGCCATTGATGGTGGCACTTGGGAAATAAGCGAGTTTTACCAGGCCGGTGGGGACGCATAGTCTTCGTCCGCCCATATATAAGGGGATAAGGATCCACCCTTTTACCTACGCCTTCTTCCTCCTTTGCTTATCCATCTCCGCGCACTCGAGCTCCAGCGCCCAAGTCCGCACATCTCGCCTCGACCTTCTCCAGCCATGTCCGGAGCGGGAGGCAAGTGGTTGGCCTCCTCCGTTACGGAGGGGCACATCAAAAAGCTGCGCGGCGCCGGATACCTTTCCAGCGACATCGCGCACCGGCTGCCCGACGAGGGGCAGCTCATCCCTACCCCCAGGCCCCATGAGAGGGTCGTATTCCTTCCCCACTTCCTCCGCGTACTGGGCTTCCCAATTCATCCCTTCGTCTGGGGGCTCATGTACTACTACGGCATGGACTTCCACGATCTAGCGCCAAACTTCATCCTCAACATCTCGGCGTTTATCGTAGTGTGCGAGGCCTTCCTCTGCATCCAGCCCCACTTCGGCTTGTGGCTCAAGACCTTCAATGTCAAGCCGAAGGTTATGAAGGGCGTCCAAGCGGAGTGCGGAGGCGCCATGGTGGGCAAAATGCCCAACGTCACCTGGCTCGAGGGGGCCTTCGTGGAGTCCGTCAAGGGGTGGCAATCGGGGTGGTTCCAGCACCAAGCGCCCGGCCGGCGAGGTAAGCTTTGTTATCCTCTATGGGACACTTATTTTCTTTCATAGTTTGACTCTATGTGGGATTTAAAACTCCCAATGCCTTTGACAGTACTGGCAGAGGACGTCCGGACAGGTAGACTGTCCGGCTCCCCTTCCCGAAGACCCAGCGGACGCCCATTTAACGGGGCTGCTAGTCCCGGCACTTTATGTGGTGCCGGAGAAGAAGGCCAAGAAGAAGGCCATGAGAACTCGAAGGAGTTCTCGGCGCCAGGTGATATCAGACTCATCGTCCGATGGCTCCGAGGCGGACTCCTCCCCCAAAGACGAGGAGGAGAAAGAGGACTCTCCCCCGGAGGGGGGAGAGACGAAAAGGAAGGCTTCCCCAACGGGGGAGGCCGAAGGGTCCAAGAGGGGAAGGACCCTTCCCCCGGACAGCTCCGCCAACGCCAACGTTGGTGACGAAGAGTGGCCCTCAAGGGCCAGGCCTCCGGCAAGATCGTAAGTATCCGGATTCCTGAATGATTTATAATTTCTCTTTTGTGTCACATAGTGTCCTTCTAATGCCGCACACTACCTGTAGTCCAGCCGATGATGATCTTCCCGCTGCTTCGAGCGGGTCCTTGGCTCCGTCGGACGTGGATTCCATTCCGACCGCCTCCACCCCTCGTGATGCTGACGACGCCGAGGTGGGATCCCAGGAGGGGACCCATCAGGAGGAGGATCTGGAGGTGCCGCAAGGCAGCCTCCCGGACTTTGCGCCGGACTCCATATCGGAACCTGCAGTGGTTCCGGAGTCCGGCAGGCGGCCCCTTCATAAGAAGGGCAAGACCGTGACACCGGCAGCCTCCGTCCAACCGGAGGCGCCGGACAACTTGTTGGAGGCGCTCAACGGCGCTTCCATCGAGGAAGAACACCGCACTATCATGAGTGCGGTGATTTAGAAGGTTCAGCTTGCCAAGAGCGGGCTGACCGAAGCCTGCAGTAGCCTTCTAACAGGCTTTGAGGTAAGAAGTTTAAAATATGTAATGTGATACCGCATAGACAGTAGCCCCGGATGCTCGGTTCGGTGTTCGGAAAGAAAAACCGGACTGAGGATCTAAAAAAGATATACGTAGGAGTGCTAAAAATTATGTCAATATGGGTTTGCAGGCTGCACTATTGACCTCTTCCGCACTGACTGCGGAGGTCGGTGCTTTGAAGCAGGACCTCGAGCGGTCCGAGCAAGAGCTCGGCCTTGCCAAGAAGCAGCTCGAGGACAAAGAAGGTGAGTAACACCACTTTGAAATTTGTACCTTACAGAAAAGGATTTTGGTTGCAATAGAAATAACAAGGATAACATGGGTACTGCAGGGGCCACGAACGAGGTGGCGACCCTGAAGGAGGCCGTGTCCGCGGCCGAACGCAATGCGGCCGCGGAACGAGCGGAGCAAGAGAAGCAGGAGGCGCGGGTGGCGGAGGTGCGGCAAGAGCTCCAGGCTCTCATGGAAAAGCATGAGAGTTTGGAGTGCGACTCGAAGACTCGAGAGTCCGAGCTTGCCTCGGCTCTTGAAAGTGCCAAAGCCGCTAAGGCCGAGGCCCGTAAGTCCCTCCAGGAGATTGAGGCGATGAAGAAGATAGCAGCGAGTAAGGCATTTTTCATGCAAAGCAAGCATGTGAATGTAAATTACCTGTTACTTACCCGAGTTCGGAGCTCTCCAGGGGCGTTTGCAGATCTGCCTCGCAGCGTGTCCGATGCCGCTGCATTCTACCGGGCCGAGGAGGGGAGCTCAACGGAGAAGGTCTTCTGGTCTCAGTACGCTGAGGCCGGACATCCGGTGCCCCCTAGCGACCAGCTGAAGCAGCTGGTCGAGCTCCACAAGGTAGCCGAGCAGGCCATGAAGGGCCTCATAGTCCAGCTGTGGCCTGGAGAGGCCATGCCTGGGAGCTATTTCGGCCTCGTGCAGCGGCTGGTGGATGCGTGCCCCTGGGTGGAGGTCATCAAGCGCTCCGCCTGCATTGAAGGTGCCCGTCGGGCCCTTGCCCGCGCAAAGGTGCATTGGGGCAGGCTGGATGCGGAGAGGCTTATCACGGACCCGCCGCCAGCGGGCAAGGAGTATCGTACGCCCGAGATGTACTATAAGAGTGTCCTGAAGGGTGCCCGCAAGATTGCGGATGAGTGCCCCAAAGATGTAATTATTGAGTAAACTTGCAATGTGTTATCCTGTGCGCTGAAAACTTTGTTCATATGCGCTAAGCAACGCTTATTGATTTAAAATATTACCTCCTGTGCGGCCATTTATTACATCTGAGAGATGGCAAGTCGTCGGCTGCAGCCCCCATGCCACGAGTGCTGGGGTGTTCGGGATAAACTTGAGCACTCTTGTTCCCATTTTTGGGTCCATCTAGGGAGGCGCTCAACACAACGAACAAGGCAACCGGACTTATAATGCTTGAACACTCTCACTTAGCCATAGAATTCTATAATTTTAAATTTCGGCGAAGCCCCTAGTATTCGGAAGACCGAGTTCGGGGCGCTATCCACGCCTGGGCCGGACGAAGCCGGTTCCTCGCTCTAAGTGGCATAAGTCTTGAAGGACTCGAAAAGACCTCTCGAACAACGACCAGCTCTCGCCTTATCATGACAGTCAGTTTTAGCTTTCTCCACTGAGGCACTTGCCCAGCTCAACCGGGGCGCAATCGCAGTGGTTCTCCCAGTGCTACCTTAGCCGACAGAACGGAACATAAGGTACCAAAACATGGGAGCCGGGCAAACCCAACTATTGACCCAAGACATGATTCGGAGCCGATGCATATAGTGCTATAAGTTCGGGGTGCCGCACTTGTGAAAGTGTTCGGACTTATCACACCATAATGTGGGGAACATAAGCCCCTGGTGTACTCGGCCGTACCAGAGTATACGGATGCAAGATGTCATAAATGAACATATATAAGTAAAGGAATGCAATTATAAGAGAAAAAGTGATGCATTGTTTATTCAAGTAATTCTGCCATGAGTGCAGAACGATACAAATAGTGCGGTAAGCAAGGGAGTGGACTATTTTAAACATGTCCCCTTCCAGGGGTGGGCTGCGTACTGGTGTATTTAACAAATTTAATGCTCATAATGGAGACCACCTGAGTGTTCGTCATAGCGTTTGACCCTCCCCGGCTATTGCATCGTGAGTTCGGCAGATCTACTGCCGAACAGGGCTTCTGGTGAACGAAGTCCTGTGGAAAAATAAAAAAAGAAGAAAAAAGAGTGACACACTTGGGAGCCCCTAGTGTGGTTAAGCCGCACTCTGGGCCTATCGTGGTCGTGCCCCTCCCCCTATGCCCATGGTATCTCCAGAGCGTAATGATGTACGCGAAGAGCTGCTCTTGCAATCATGCAAGGGCTGGGGTTGGGGCCGCATTGCTACGCGTGCTCGGAACGTGCCAGGTGGTCTTGATTGATGTTACTCCGGGCGCGTTTGGCCATGTCCGATCGTTTAACGGCCGGACTCGAAAACTGCCTTAAAAGGCTGCTCTGTACTTCTGCCGCGAGAGCCGCTGTGTGTTCCTCCGTTCGGAGGGAGCGTTCAGTGTTTCCATTGACCATGATGACTCCACAAGGGCCTGGCATCTTGAGCTTGAGGTATGCATAATGCGGCACCGCATTGAACTTTGCAAACGCGGTTCGTCCGAGCAGAGCGTGATAGCCGCTGCAGAACGGGACTATGTCGAAGATTAACTCCTCGCTTCGGAAATTATCCGGGGATCCGAAGACCACTTCCAGTGTGACTGAGCCTGTACAATTGGCCTCAACACCTGGTATGACGCCTTTGAAGGTCGTTTTTGTAGGTTTAATCCTTGAGGGGTCTATGCCCATCTTGCGCACTGTATCCTGATAAAGCAGGTTCAGGCTGTTGCCGCCGTCCATCAGGACTCTTGTGAGGTGAAATCCATCGACGATTGGGTCTAAAACCAATGCGGCGAATCCACCGTGACGGATACTGGTAGGGTGGTCTCTTCGATCGAAAGTGATCGGGCAAGAGGACCATGGGTTGAAATTCGGGGCGACTGGCTCCATCGCATATACGTCCCTAAGTGCACACTTCCGCTCCCTCTTGGGTATATGGGTTGCGTATATCATGTTTACCGTCCGCACTTGTGGGGGGAAACCCTTCTGTCCTCTACTGTTCGGCGGCCGAGTCTCTTCCTCGTCGTCGCTATGCAACCCCTTGTCATTGTTTTTGGCAATTAACTTGCCTGCCTGCTTGAATACCCAACAGTCTCGGTTGGTGTGATTAGGTGGCTTTTCGGGGGTGCCATGTATCTGGCAAGAGCGGTCGAGTATTCGGTCCAAATTCGACGGACCCGGAGTAGTTCTTTTGAATGGCTTCTTCCGCTGACTGGGTTTAGAGCCTCTGAATCCGGCGTTGACTGCCGTATCCTCATTGTTATCACCGTTAATGCGGCGTTTGTTTTTGCTTCGACGCGACCTGCCATTATGGTCCTTAGTATCCGGACTGCCAGCATTTTTGCTGAGGTTGTTGCTGCGAGCTAGCCAGTTGTCCTCTCCCGCACAGAAGCGGGTCATGAGTGATGTGAGGGCTGCCATGGATTTTGGCTTTTCCTGTCCTAGGTGCCAGGCCAGCCACTCGTCGCGGATGTTATGTTTGAAGGCTGCGAGGGCCTCTGCATCCGGACAGTCGATGATTTGATTTTTCTTTGTTAATAACCGTGTCCAAAACTGTCTGGCCGATTCGTCTGGCTGCTGAATTATGTGGCTTAGGTCATCGGCGCCTGGTGGTCGCACATATGTGCCCTGGAAGTTGTCGAGGAATGCGGCTTCCAGGTTCTCCCAACACCCAATTGACTCTGCGGGCAAGCTGTTAAGCCAATGCCGAGCTGGTCCTTTAAGCTTGAGTGGGAGATACTTGATGGCGTGGAGATCGTCGCCGCGGGCCATATGGATATGAAGGAGATAATCTTCGATCCAAACCGCGGGGTATGTTGTGCCATCGTAGGATTCAATGTTCACGGGTTTGAACCCTTTAGGGATTTGATGATCCATTACTTCGTCTGTGAAGCATAGTGGGTGTGCGGCGCCTCTATATTGAGCAATATCACGACGTAGCTCAAGAGAGCGTTGTCTGCTGTGTTTGTCCCGGCCAGAGTTGCTGTATCCAGCGTGACGGTAGTTGTCGTGGGTCGTGGGGCGCCCACGTGATCCGTAGATAGATCTGGATTGTCTTGCCTTGTCCTCCAATATATCTCGCAAGTCCGGCGCATTCCCTCGTGGCTTTGTACTTTTTGAGCAGTGCCGGGGTACGGTCCTGAAGGAGGGCCTAGATGCCTCTTTGTCGCAACCATGGGGTGGTCGGTCTGCCGTATTGTGCGCTGGTGATGAAGGTTTGTATGCTTCCTCCTCTAGTCGGGGGAGCAACTTGCGTTTGGGGTAGCTCTTGGAGGGGCGTTCGAGTTCATACTCTTCGGTCGCGAGGACCTCGGTCCATCTGTCGGCCAGCAGGTCTTGATCAGCTTGAAGCTGTTGCTGCTTTTTCTTTAGGCTATTTGCCGTGGCGATAAGCCTGCGTTTAAAACGCTCTTGTTCGACGGGATCCTCTGGCACGACGAATTCGTCGTCGTTGAGGCTTGCCTCGTCTCCGGAGGGAGGCATGTAGTTTTCATCCTCCTCGTCTGCCGCTCTCTGTCGAGGTCTGGCGTCCCCGTCCTCCTGTGCTGAATCTTGCTGGAGGGGGTTGTCTTCGGCACTCTCTGGGGTGTTATTATCTCCAGTGCCGGAATCTCCATTCTTACTGTGGCGGGATTTAGAGCGGCACTGCTGACGTCGGTGCTTGGGCTGTTTCTTAGAAGAATCTGCCTCCGCTGCTTCTTCGCCGTCCCCATCCTTTGGGGTGTCCACCATGTATATGTCATATGACGAGGTGGTCTTCCAGTGCCCTATAGGCGTTGGTTCTTGATCGTCTCCGGCATCGTCGTCCATGCTGTCGATGTCTTCGGAGTCGTAGTCTAGCATGTCGGTTAGATCGTCGACAGTGGCTACAAAGTGGGTGGTGGCTGGGTTTTGGATTTCTTCGTCGTCCGCATCCCAACCATCCTGACCGCAGGCCGGCCAGGGTTCTCCTGATAACGAGAGATGCTTTAGCGAATTTAGGATGTCGCCAAAGGGTGAGTGCTGAAAGATGTCCGCGGTGGTGAACTTCATGATCGGCGCCCAATTGGATTCGATTGGCAGGGGCGCAGGAGGTTCGGAGTCCGGCAAGGAGTCCGGCGCCTCGGAGTCATGATCTTTATAAGGGACAAGGTCAGTATTCGGCTCCATCGCCGTGGAAGTTGCAGCTCCCGAGGCGGTGTCCAGCCACCTGTCCTCGATCTGCGTGGTCTGCTCCGAACTATGGGCCAGAGCGGACTCGTGTGCGGCCTCCAGGGCACTGTCCGGCGGCAGAGCTAAATCATGCCCATCGTGACAGCGCGGCATGCTCGGCTGTGGCTCGAATCCTTCGAAGATCAAGTCTCTGCGGATGTCGGCCATGAAGTTTAGGCTTCCAAACCTGACCTGATGGCCAGGGGCGTAGCTTTCGATCTGCTCCAGATGGCCAAGTGAATTGGCCCGCAGTGCAAAGCCGCCGAACACGAAGATCTGTTCGGGGAGAAAATTCTCACCCTGGACTGCGTTGTTGTTGATTGAAGAAGCCATCAAGCCTATCGGTGACGACACAGAGGAACTCTCAATGAAAGCACCAATGTCGGTGTCAAAACCGGCGGATCTCGGGTAGGGGGTCCCGAACTGTGCGTCTAGGCGGATGGTAACAGGAGACGAGGGACACGATGTTTTTACCCAGGTTCGGGCCCTCTCGATGGAGGTAAAACCCTACTCCTGCTTGATTGATATTGATGATATGGGTAGTACAAGAGTGTATCTACCATGAGATCAAGGAGGCTAAACCCTAGAAGCTAGCCTATGGTATGATTGTTGTAATGGTTGTGTGTCCTACGGACTAAAACCCTCTGGTTTATATAGACACCGGAGAGGGCTAGGGTTACACAGAGTCGGTTACAATGGTAGGAGATCTACATATCCGTATTGCCAATCTTGCCTTCCACGCCAAGGAAAGTCCCATCCGGACACGGGACGAAGTCTTCAATCTTGTATCTTCATAGTCTTCGAGTCCGGCTGACGATGATAGTCCGGCTGTCCGGACACCCCCTAGTCCAGGACTTCCTCACTCTTACTTAGAATCTGTTGAATAAGTTGAATTGCAATTGTTTGGTGACTAAGAATATAGGTTGTTGAGTTCCAAGATAATTCATTGTTTAAACCTTAACATGTGAATTGGTTGCTACTTTGTCATGATGAGTTTTACGAAAAGAGTTGTTGTTATGATGCTAGGGAAAGTGATTGAAATTATCATTATCAAACTTATGCACTTTGCTAGAATTCACAGTTCATAAATTATTTCTTTTATCATTTACCTAACTTGAGGACGAGTAGGAATTAAGCTTGGGGATGTTGATACGTCTCCAACGTATCTATAATTATGAGGTATTCATGTTGTTCTATTATCATTCTTGGATGTTCTACAATCATTTTATAGCAACTTTATATCATTTTTGGGACTAACCTATTGACCCAGTGCCCAGTGCTAGTTGTTGTTTTTTGCTTGTTTTTTATCTCGCAGGAAATCAATATCAAACGGAGCCTAAACACAGTGAAACTTTTTGTAAATTTTTTATGGACCAGAAGACATCCAGTGGGCCAGAGCAGCACCTGGGGGTGTCCCGAGGGGGACATAACCCACCAGGGCGCGCCTGAGCCCCCCAGGAGTGCCTCGATGGGTTGTGCCCACCTTGGTGGCCTCCTGCACCCCCTCTTCACCCTATAAATCGTCAAATATTCCAAAAACCCTCGCGGAGACCCTAGATCAGAAGTTCCGCCTCCGCAAGCCTCTGTAGCCACGAAAAACCAATCTATACCCCGTTCCCGCACTCCGTCGGAGGGGGAGATCATCATCGGTGGCCATCTTCATCATCCCGGCAGCCACCATCATGAGGAGGGATGTGATGTCCAGATAATTAAGCAACAGTAAACCCCTGCTAATGGTGCCACGTGATACGTCTCCAATGTATCTATAATTTTTGGTTGCACCATGCTACTTTATCTACTGTTTTAGGCAATATTGGGCTTTATTATCCACTTTTATATTATTTTTGGGACTAACCTATTAACCGGAGGCCCAACCCAGATTTGCTGTTTTATGCCTATTTCAGTGTTTCGAGGAAAAGGAATATCAGACGGAGTCAAAACGGAACGAAATCAACTGGAGAAGTTATTTTTGGAAGGAAAGCAACCCAGGGAATTTGGAGTGCACGTCAGGGGAGATACGGGCTGCCCACAAGGGTGGGGGGCGCGCCCCCTACCTCGTGGGGCCCCCGTAGCTCCACCAACATACCCCCTGCACCCATATATACCTACGTACCCTAAAACTTCCAAAACAAAAGATAGATCGGGAGTTCCGCCGCCGCAAGCCTCTGTAGCCACCACAAACCTCTCGGGAGCCCGTTCTGGCACCCTGCCGGAGGGGGAACCCCGGTGGCTATCTTCATCATCCCGGCGCTATCCATGACGAGGAGGGAGTAGTTCACCCTCGGGGCTGAGGGTATGTACCAGTAGCTATGTGTTTGATCTCTCTCTCTCTCGTGTTCTCTCTCGTGTTCCCTCTATGGCACGATTTTGATGTATCCCAAGCTTTGCTATTGTAGTTGGATCTTATGATGTTTCTCCCCCTCTACTCTCTTGTGATGAATTTAGTTTCCCCTTTGAAGTTATCTTATCGGACTGAGTCTTTTATGAGAACACTTGATGTATGTCTTGCCGTGATTATCTGTGGTGACAATGGGATATCATGTGCCACTTGATGTATGTTTTGGTGATCAACTTGCGGGTTTCGTGACATTGGGAACCTATGCATAGGGGTTGGCACACGTTCTTGACTCTCCGGTAGAAACTTTGGGGCACTCTTTGAAGTACTTTTATGTTGGTTGGATGAATCTGAGATTGTGTGATGCATATCGTATAATCATGCCCACGGATACTTGAGGTGACAATGGAGTATCTAGGTGACATTAGGGTTTTGGTTGATTTGTATCTTAAGGTGTTATTCTAGTACGAACTCTTTTATAAATTGATCCGAAAGAATAACTTTGAGGTGGTTTCGTACCCTACCATAATCTATATGTTTGTTCTCCGCTATTAGTGGCTTTGGAGTGACTCTTTGTTGCATGTTGAGGGATTGTTACATGATCTATCTATGTTATTATTGTTGAGAGAACTTGCACTAGTGAAAGTATGAACCCTAGGCCTTATTTCCTATCATTGCAATACCGTTTACGCTCACTTTTATCTTTAGTTACCTTGCTGTTTTTATTATTTCAGATTACAAAAACCTATATCTACTATCTATTTTGCACTTGTATCACCATCTCTTCGCCGAACTAGTGCACCTATACAATTTTCCATTGTATTGGGTGTGTTGGGGACACAAGAGACTCTTTGTTATTTGGTTGCAGGGTTGTTTGAGAGAGACCATCTTCATCCTACGCCTCCTACGGATTGATAAACCTTAGGACATCCACTTGAGGGAAATTTGCTACTGTCCTACAAACCTGTGCACTTGCAGGCCCAACAACGTCTACAAGAATAAGGTTGTGTAGTAGACATCAAGCTCTTTTCTAGCGCCGTTGCCGGGGAGGTGAGTGCTTGAAGGTATATCTTTAGATCTTGCAATCGAATCTTTTTGTTTCTTGTTTTAGCACTAGTTAGTCTATAAAAGAAAATTACAAAAAAAAATGGAATTGAGTTTGTCTCATACGCTTCACCTTTTTAATATCTTTCGTGAGTATGATGGAAAGGAAAATTGTGCTCAAGTGCTAGAAGAAGAATTACATAGAATGCTTGGCATGAAATATGTGAATGATAAGCGTGATTGCAATGTTTTTAGTATGAATTCCTTGAATATCCATGATGCTAATAATATGCAAAGCCACAAGCTTGGGGAAGCTATGTTTGATGAAGATGATATTTTTTGTCCCCCAAGCTTTTATGAGCAAATTTACTATGATGAAAGTATCCCTCCTATCTATGATGATTATTGTGATGATACGTATGCCATAAAGAAGAAATTTGCTTATGTGGAGAGTAGTAAATTCTCTATGCTTGTAGATCATGAAAATAATGCTTTAGGTGCTGGTTATATTTTTGAATTCATTCATGATGCTACTGAAAATTATTATGAGGGAGGAACATATGCTGGTAGAAATTGCAATGATGTCAAGTTTCCTCTCTATGTGCTTAAAGTTTTGAAGCTATGCTTGCTTTACCTTCCTATGCTAGTTGATTATTGTTCCCATAAGTTGTTTGCTCACAAAATCCCTATGCATAGGAAGTGGGTTAGACTTAAAAGTGCTAGTCATGTGCTTCATGATGCTCCCGTTATGTTTCAATTCTTATGTTTTATGTGAGCATCATTGCCATCATCATGCCTAGCTAGAAAGGCATTAAAGAAAAGCGCTTGTTGGGTGACAACCCAATATTTATCCTTACTATTTTTGTGTGTACACATGATTATGCTACTGTAGTAATCATGTTTTATAGCTTTTGTTTCAATAAAGTGCCAAGTAAGACCTTTAGGATGGCTTACGGTGATAGTTGTGCTGATCCTGCTGAAAATCAGAAACTTTTGCACCCAGTAAATTAGTTTTGTTAATTCACAGAAACGTGCTTCTGATCTTATTCTTTTTGCTTTGGATTTGTACAAAAATTCCTCAGGTCGTCCTAATTTGGTAGAATTTTTGGAGTTCCATAAGTATAAGTTTGATACAGATTACTACAGACTGTTCTATTTTTGACAGATTCTGTTTTCTATGTGTTGTTTGCTTATTTTGATGAATCTATGGCTAGTATTAAGTGGTATGAACCATAGATAAGTTGAAGTACAGTAGATATTTCACCAATATGAATTTAGAGTGAGTTCATTACAGTACCTATGTGGTGGTTTTATTTTCTTATACTAACGGAGCTTACGAGTTTTCTGTTGAGTTTTGTGTTGTGGAGTTTTCAAGTTTTGGGTAAAGATTCGATGGACTATGGAATAAGGAGTGGAAAAGGGCCTAAGCTTGGGGATGCCCATGGCACCCCAAGATATTCAAGGACAACCAAGAGCCTAAGTTTGGGATGCCCCGGAAGGCATCCCCTCTTTCGTCTTGGTTCATCGGTAACTTTACTTGGAGCTATATTTTTATTCACCACATGATATGTGTTTTGCTTGGAGCGTCATTTTCTTTTGTTAGTTTTTGCTTGCTGTTATTTAGAATAAAGTTTTGTATCTTTGGTTTCAATAAAAATGTCAAGGATAGCTTTTGCCATGCTTATTTTGCTAGTATACATGTTGCTGTTTGAAAAACAGAAAGTTTACCGCTGTTGAAAAAATTGACTAGAAAAGTCAGAGAGTGGTATAATGTTGAATCTTTTTGCATATTGAGCTCTGATAAATTTATTACAGTTGGAATTTTAGTTCATAATTTTTGGAGTTAGGGAAGTATGATGACTCTTGCATTCTTTACAGACTGTAGTGTTTTGGCAGATTGCTGTTATGGTTGCATTGTTTGCATATGCTTGCTTGTTTAATGATTATATTTGAAGATAGGAGTATTAAATATGAAGAGGCATTTAGTATTCAATGTTGAATAATAATTTTAGTGATTTGTTACAGTAGAAAATGATAAGGTTTTGCATTGGTTTATACTAACCGATCTCACGAGTTCTTGTTGAGTTTGTTGTGAATGAAGCTTTTGATAAAAAGAGAAACCATGATATGAGGTTAATTAAGGAGACACAAAAGCTCAAGCTTGGGGATTCCCAAGGCACCCCAAGATAATATTTCAAGAAGTCTCAAGCATCTAAGCTTGGGGATGCCCCGGTAGGCATCCCGCCTTTCTTCTTCAACAACTATCGGTTAGTATCAGTTGAGCCTAAGTTTTTGCTTCTTCACATGAGTTGCGCTATCCTTGCATTGTAGTTTTCTTTAGCTTTTCTTGCTGTTTGAATAAATTACCAAGATCTGAAATTCTTAAATGTTAGAGAGCCATACATGAATTGGAAATTGCTAGAATACTCTAGTGCTTCACATATATCTTTTGAGCTTGATATTTTTGCTCTAGTGCTTCACTTAGATTTTTTAGAGCATGGTGGTAGTTTTATTTTGAAGAAATATATGATCTCTTATGCTTCACTTAGATTATTTTGAGAGTCGTTAATAGCATGGTAATTTTCTTAATATTAATATACTTGGTATTCAAGATATGTGAAACTTTCTTTTGAGTGAGTTGAATACTAAGATAAGTTTGATGCTTGATAATTGTTTTGAGATATGGAGGTAATAATATCAAAGTCGTGCTAGTTGAGTAATTGTGAATTTGAGAAATGCTTGTGTTGAAGTTTGCAAGTCCCGTAGCATGCATGTATGGTTAAAGTTGTGTAACAAATTTGAAACATGAAGTGTACCTGGCTTGTGCATCCTTATGAGTGGCGGTCGGGGACGAGCGATGGTCTTTTCCTACCAATCTATCCCCCTAGGAGCATGCGCGTAGTACTTGGTTTTTGATGACTTCTAAATTTTTTCAATAAGTATATGAGTTCTTTTGACTAATGTTGAGTCCATGGATTATACGCACTTTTACCTTTCCGCCTTTGCTAGCCTCTTCAGTACCGTGCATTGCCCTTTCTCACCTTGAGAGTTGGTACAAACTTTGCCGGTGCATCCAAACCCTGTGATACGATATGCTCTATCACACATAAACCTCCTTATATCTTCCTCAAAACAGCCACCATACCTACCTATCATGGCATTTCCATAGCCATTCCAAGATACATTACCATGCAACTTCCATCATCATCATCATGACATACATTACTTTTGTCATATTGCCATTGCATGATCATGTAGTTGACATCGTATTTGTGGCAAAGCCACCATGCATTATTTTTCATACATGTCACTCATGATTCATTGCACTATCCCGGTACACTGCCGGAGGCATTCATATAGAGTCATATCTTGTTCTAAGTTTCGAGTTGTAATCCTTATGTTGTAATCAATAGAAGTGTGATGATCATCATTATTAGAGCATTGCCCAAAAAGAAAAGAAAAGAGAAAGACCCAAAAAAAGAGAAAAGAAAAAAAGAAAAATAGAAAATAAAAATAAAAAGGGCAATGCTACTATCTCTTTTTCCACACTTGTGCTTCAAAGTAGCACCTTGTTCTTCATATAGTGAGTATCATATATTGTGCTTCAAAGTAGCACCTTGTTCATCATGTAGTGAGTCTCATAAGTTGTCTTTTCATACTAGTGGGAATTTTTCATTATAGAACTTGGCTTGTATATTCCTACGATGGGCTTCCTCAAATGCCCTAGGTCTTCGTGAGCAAGCAAGTTGGATGCACACCCACTAGTTTTCTTTTGATTGAGCATTCATAGCTCTAGTGCATCTGTTGCATGGCAATCCCTACTCCTCATGTTGACATCAATTGACGGGCATCTCCATAGCCCGTTGATTATCCTCGTCAATGTGAGACTTTCTCTTTTTTTGTCTTCTCCACACAATCCCCATCATCATATTCTATTCCACCCATAGTGCTATATCCATGGCTCGCGCTCATGTATTGCGTGAATGTTGAAAAAGTTTGAAATTATTTGAGTATGAAACAATTGCTTGGCTTGTCATCGGGGGTATAGAAGTTGGGAACATCTTTGTGTGACGAAAATGAAGCATGACCTAACTATATGATTTTGTAGGGATGAACTTTCTTTGGCCATGTTGTTTTGAGAAGACATGATTGCTTTGATTAGTATGCTTGAAGTATTATTATTTTTGTGTCAATATGAACTTTTGTCTTGAATCTTTCGGATTTGAATATTCATGCCACAATTAAGAAGATTTACATTGAAATTATGCCAAAGTATCACTCCGCATCAAAAATTCTTTTTTATCATTTACCTACTCGAGGACAAGCAGGAATTAAGCTTGGGGATGCTTGATACGTCTCCAACGTATCGATAATTTTTGATTGCTCCATGCTACTTTATCTACTATTTTAGGCAATATTGGGCTTTATTATCCACTTTTATATTATTTTTGGGACTAACCTATTAACCGGAGGCCCAACCCAGATTTGCTGTTTTATGCCTATTTCGGTGTTTCGAGGAAAAGGAATATCAGACGGAGTCAAAACGGAACGAAATCAACTGGAGAAGTTATTTTTGGAAAGAAAGCAACCCAGGGAACTTGGAGTGCACGTAAGGGGAGATATGGGCTGCCCACGAGGGTGGGGGCGCGCCGACCCACCCCCCCCCCCCCCCCCCCCCCCGGCGCCCCCCTACCTCGTGGGGCCCCCGTTGCTCCACCGACGTACCCCCTGCACCCATATATACCTACGTACCCTAAAACTTCCAGAACAGAAGATAGATCGGGAGTTCTGCCGCCGCAAGCCTCTGTAGCCACCAAAAACCTCTCGGGAGCCCGTTCCGGCACCCTGACGGAGGGGGAACCCATCACCGGTGGCCATCTTCATCATCCCGGTGCTATCCATGATGAGGAGGGAGTAGTTCACCCTCGGGGCTGAGGGTATGTACCAGTAGCTATGTGTTTGATCTCTCTCTCTCTCTCTCTCTCGTGTTCCCTCTATGGCACGATTTTGATGTATCCCAAGCTTTTCTATTTTAGTTGGATCTTATGATGTTTCCCCCCCCCTCTACTCTCTTGTGATGAATTGAGTTTCCCCTTTGAAGTTATGTTATCGGATTGAGTATTTTATGAGAACACTTGATGTATGTCTTGCCGTGATTATCTGTGGTGACAATGGGATATCATGTGCCACTTGATGTATGTTTTGGTGATCAACTTGCGGGTTTCGTGACATTGGGAACCTATGCATAGGGGTTGGCACACGTTCTTGACTCTTTGGTAGAAACTTTGGGGCACTCTTTGAAGTACTTTTATGTTGGTTGGATGAATCTGAGATAGTGTGATGCATATCGTATAATCATGCCCACGGATACTTGAGGTGACAATGGAGTATCTATGTGACATTAGGGTTTTGGTTGATTTGTATCTTAAGGTGTTATTCTAGTACGAACTCTTTTATAGATTGATCCGAAAGAATAACTTTGAGGTGGTTTCGTACCCTACCATAATCTCTACGTTTGTTCTCCGCTATTAGTGGCTTTGGAGTGACTCTTTGTTGCATGTTGAGGGAATGTTATATGATCTATCTATGTTATTATTGTTGAGAGAACTTGCACTATTGAAAGTATGAACCCTAGGCCTTGTTTCCTATCATTGCAATACCGTTTACTCTCACTTTTATCTTTAGTTACCTTGCTGTTTTTATTATTTCAGATTACAAAAACCTATATCTACTATCTATTTTGCACTTGTATCACCATCTCTTCGCCGAACTAGTGCACCTATACAATTTACCATTGTATTGGGTGTGTGACATAAGAGACTCTTTGTTATTTGGTTGCAGGGTTGTTTGAGAGAGACCATCTTCATCCTACGCCTCCTACCACTACTAGGGAAAAGCCTATACACAAAATCTTAGCAGCAGTGCGGCTCAAAAAGGAGCGCTGCTGCTAACTAGTAGTAGCACGTGTGCGGGAAACTCGCTGCTGATAAGGATTTAGCAGTAGCGCGCTCGGCGTAAAATGCGCTGCTACAAATATCGACCGGCGGTGTTCACCTAACTCTAATTAGGAGTAGCGCGGTCGAGCGAACCGCGCTACTGATAAGGATGTAGTAGTAGCGTGCTTTTTCTGAGATCGCTGCTGCTAAATTTCAAATTGCCACACTTTTTTATCCCAGTTAGCAGTAGCGCCGTATCCCAAAGCGCGCTGCTGCTAATTCCTTAGCAGCAACGCGTTTTAGATCCCGCGCTACTGCTAACCCGCACCAACCCACCACCTTTCCCCACCCGTCCCTCCCCTCCCCCTCCTCTCTTTCCCTTCCCCCTACCTCCCCCTCCCCCTCCTCTCTTCCCTTCCCCCTACCTCCCCCACATGATCCCACTCTCACTCTTCTTCTTCCTCAATACTTCTCCCCCATTACTCTCTCTATTCTATCCACCTTTCTCTCTCTTCATTACTCCTACCTAACTACACCACCTCCATTAATGCATCTCCTTTCTCTTTTTCCTTCCCCCTCCACTAGTTGAAGTTGTCTCCTCCCAAATTAGGTAGCTAGGTAGATGTAGGATTTAGTTAAGTGACCTATTTGCTCCCTAGCTAGATCTATCTTTGTCAAGAAGAGCTTTGTGCACTTAATTTTGATCTCCCTACAACATCATCTCCACCGTGTGCTCGATCTCGATCGAGATAGAGGTTATGAAAATTTCATGCTTTTGCAAAATGGAAATATGTTTATGTGTGTGTGATATGTTTGTGGAAATTGTGTGTGTGGCATGAGTTGACGCCAAATTGTGCTTTTGAGTTGCCTATGTTTTGCCGAAATGTCGATTTATTTCCGTTTCGGCGAATTCGGGGCAAACTCTAGATCCATATATGTCCTATTTTTAGGGAAGGTCATGCCAAAAAATTTATGACTTTGATGCATGCATGCATTTTTATAGTCAATTTGTTTATTATTACCGTGGAGAGTTGACGATGGTCAATGGAACAATGGTGGACAGGTGGTTGCGTTCGGCGGTGTAGGACATGAAAGAAAATAACCGGACAGAGGTTTTATGTCCGTGTCGAAAATGCAAAGGAATAGTTTGGCTCGACCCCCATGACGATGGTCGTGTCGAAGCGCACCTGCTCATGACTGGTTTCATGGATGGCTATACTTGGTGGATAATTGAAGATGAGGATGACGATGTTGAGGATGCCGACGGGGCAGGCAATGATGACACGGGGCAAGACGAAGAGATGATCGATAATGGCGGCGGGGAAGAGGCCGGACATGGCGGCGGAGAAGGGGCCGGACATGGCGGCGGAGAGAACGACATGGACTCCACGCAGCAGAGTTCGTCGGTACTAAGTTCAATTGTGCGGGACCCTCATGTTCAAGCATTGCTTCGCAAGGAGACGAGTACTGAGAGAGCTGCTTCTAGAGAGGAGGCTAAGCTGGAGCAACTGGTGGTAGACTCGAACACTCCATTGTATGATGGTTGCAATCCTGACGTGACCCGCTTGAGTTTCACGCTCCAACTCCTGAAGACGAAGGCTAAAAACAAATGGACCGACACTAGCCTCGATGAGCATCTCAAGTACATAAAGGATGTTCTTCCCGCGGGTAATCTATGTCCTACTAGTGTTGATGAGTCCAAGAAGATCGTGTTCCCTCTTGATCTGCCACACGTTAGATACCATGCATGCATCAACGATTGCATAATTTATCGGAAGGAGCACGCGGAAAAAACAAGCTGTCCGGTGTGCAATGCTTCTCGATACAAGAAGGCCGGGAAGAAATGTCCCCAGAAAGTTGTATGGTACTTACCGATCACTCCCCGTCTCCACAGGTATTTTGTAGATCCCAAGGAAGCTAAGCTAATGCGCTGGCACACGGAGAGGAAGAAGCCCGACGATGGAGATGATCCGAAGCTGAGACACGTGAAGGATGCAAGCCAGTGGAGAGCGTTGAATAGCTTCTATCAGTATTTTGAATGTGATGCAAGGAACATCGTGCTCGGCGCGTGTACTGATGGCATGAATCCGTTTGGCAACCAGAACACCAACCATAGCACATGGCCCGTGTTTGTATGGATGTACAACCTCCCCCCTGGTTGTGCATGAAATCAAAGTACATTCACATGAGCATGCTTATTCAAGGGCCGAAACAACCAGGAAATAATATTAATTTGTATCTGGGGCTACTTCAAGAGGAGTTAGACACGTTATGGAAAACACCGGCCAAGACATGGGACGCCAGCAAAGGTGAGTATTTCAACATGAGAGACGCGCTGATCACGACAGTGCAGGACCATCTCGGTTACGGATATGTGGCAGGACAGGTGTGCCATGGATATTGCGGATGCACGCGGTGCATGGATGATACGACGTCTCAGCAGCTAACGTCAAGGAAAGATGGCGGGTCTGGGAAAATCGTGTACATGGGGCATCGAAGATGGCTTGAACAGGACGACCCGTGGAGATCTATTCAATGGTCACGCTGAGCATCGAGGACCTCCACGTGAGCGGAGCGGTGCCGAAATCGATGAGCTGTTGAAAAACTAGAAGGAGTGCCCCGCGCCGGGAAAGACGATGAGAAAGGCGCCGGAGCCGCTGCTGAAGGTATGGAAGACGAGGTCTGTGTTCTGGAACTTGGAGTACTAGCACAAACTCGATACACCTCATTGCCTTGATCAAATGCATATCTGTAAGAATGTCCTTGAGAGCTTGCTCGCAACACTGATGAACATGCCGGATGTCGGTGTCAAAACCGGCGGATCTCGGGTAGGGGGTCCCGAACTGTGCATCTAGGCGGATGGTAACTGGAGACAAGGGACACGATGTTTTACCCAGGTTCGGGACCTCTTGATGGAGGTAAAACACTACGTCCTGCTTGATTAATATTGATGATATGGGTAGTACAAGAGTGGATCTACCACGAGATCAAGGAGGCTAAACCCTAGAAGCTAGCCTATGGTATGATTGTTGTGATGTATGTTGTGTCCTACGGACTAAAGCCCTCCGGTTTATATAGACACCGGAGAGGACTAGGGTTACACAGAGTCGGTTACAATGGTAGGAGATCTACATATCCGTATCGCCAAGCTTGCCTTCCACGCCAAGGAAAGTCCCATCCGGACACGGGACGGAGTCTTCAATCTTGTATCTTTGTAGTCTTGGAGTCCGGCGGACAATGATAGTCCGGCTGTCCGGACACCCCCTAGTCCAGGACTCCCTCAGTAGCCCCTGAACCAGGCTTCAATGACGATAAGTCCGGCGCGCACAATGTTCGGCATTGCAAGGCGGGTTCCTCCTTTGAATAATCCGGAGAAGATCATGAACACCAGGATAGTGTCCGGCTCTGCAAAATAAATTCCACATTCCACCGTAGAGAGAATAAAATGTACACAAGTTCAATCTGCTGACGTATTTTGCGGCATGACGTCACACCACTACCAAGCCTTTACTTGAATCGTTTTTTATTATACCACCTCAGCAAGTTTAGCGAAGCGGTTTCCTTGGCACGTCTTGTCGAAGCAGAGATCGTGTTCCCCTTATTCCGGGATTCTCATCAATACGGGCGTGGGTAACCCAACCGTGCCCATCGCCACGCTTCCTCTATCGAAGGTGAATCTCGAACGGTCACGGAGACGGCTCTTGGTATTTTCCCCCTTTATAAGAGGACCAAGGCTCGTTTCTTTTCTTCAATCTTCCATCGAATCTTCTCCTTGCTCCAAGTTCCAACACCCAGAGCCCCAGATTCGAGCGCTTCGGACCTTCAACAATGTCCGTCTCTGACCTTCAGGGTCGGTGGATGCCCTCCTCCGTCACGGAGGAGGACGTGCTAAAGCTGCATGAGGCCAAGTACCTATCTTACGAGATTTCGCACAGGTTGCCCGCCCAAGGGTAGGCCGTACCTACTCCCGACCCCGGTGAGTACGTCGTCTTCGTATCCCACCTCCGTCGGGGTTTAGGCTTCTCGACGGACCCCTTCGTGAGAGGGCTCATGTTCTACTACGGGCTGGATTTTCACGACTTGGCTCCGGAGTCCATCCTCCATATTTCCGCATTCATTATCGTCTGCGAAGCCTTCCTCCGCGTCACCCCCACTTCGGCCTGTGGCTGAAGACCTTCAATGTGGAGCCGAAGATGATCGGGGGGCGTCAAGCAGAGTGCGGCGGGGCGGCCATAAGCAGGAGGACCGATGCCCCGTGGCCCGAGGGCTCCTTCCAAGAGGAGCTCGGCTTGTGGCAGCAGGAGTGGTTCTATATCACCGCTCCGAAGGGTAGCAGGCAAAAGCCGTCGCCTTCATTCCGCCCGGGACCTCCACGAAGGTTGATGTCGTGGGTCAACCAAGGACTCAATTGGGGGCCGTCAGAAGACGTGCCCCTATTGCAGGGCCGGATTCGAGACCTCCAAGCGAGGGAGGTCAATTTGGTTGTGGTGATGCAGGTCATGCTAATCAGGCGTCTTCTGCCCTGCAAACGCCGTCCTCTCCGGTTATGGGAGTTCAATCCGGAGGGACCACGAATTCTCCAACACTTCATGGGTATGACACCCGTGGAGATGTATAAGTTGTTCTTTGGACCGCAGGTGGCGTGTCCGGAATTGACCGAGGACGCAGGCCTAAGCTGCAATCGCCCGGATACTCAGGTAAGTAGCTCAAAGTCCGGACGTTCTGTTTGTTTGCCTTTCTATAATTCGTCTTCTAACCAATTATCCTTCATCAGGAGTGGGTAGCGCGAGCGAAGTTGATAAGGTGTCCGGCCCCCCTCCCAGAGACCGCACCGGAGCCCGTGCTGGTCAGAATGATGGAGGTCGTGCCCGTAGAAGAAGGCGATGGGGAAAATAGAGGAGCTATCACCTCGCCCAAGGGGGCACTTGAAGAGGGGGGGATCGAGAATCCCTCCTTCCAGGGGGAGAAGAGGACCGCCTCCGAAGACCCGGAGGCCAAAGCCCCTAAGCGGGGGAAGAAATCTTCACCGGAGGGTCCTGCGTCCGGGGAGACCCCGGGCGTACAATCGTCTTTAAAGATCAGCCCTCCAGCGAGCTGTGAGTAGGAAAAGGGGAGTTCATTAATAAGAAAATATCCCTATTTGTGCTTCTGAGGATAACCGAAATTTTTACCTTACAGTTCGGATCTGCGGCCTTCTCAGATGAGTTCGTCTTCTGGGGATCTTCGTCCGGAGATGATGGAGAGCGAGACGCCTCCGTCTGCTGCGCCGTCGGACAGGGCAGACGGGCATGAAGTATCGTCGCGGAGGGTATCCCCGAGCCCGGTGGAGCCGGAGAGTTCGGCGCCGACTAGTGTTCGGCCGGGGGAGCTGAAGGATCTGCTTGAGAGGGCGTCCATCTCAGAAGATCACCGTGCATTGATGAGCATGGTGATTGGAAGGATTTCGTCCGCCGAAAGCGGATTGCATAATGCTGTCAGGAGTTTGCTGGCGGGATTTGAGGTACGTAAGAACGACGCACCTTTTTGAAAGTTTTGCACATAGAAGTGCGCCCTGTATAGATAGTAGCCCCTGAGACTCGGTAGGTTGTCGAAAACGACAACATGCCGAGGATCAAGATCGCAGGTATTGAGTGTCGCCTTTCCTATGCAGGTGGCGAATAGTCCAGGGGCTAGCCGGACTGGTGGAGTTGTCGAGTTAATGCGGCAACTTGATGTAGCGGATGCGGACATCGCGCTTGTCAATCGGCGACTTGACGAGTCGCAAGGTAAATGAATTCTCCGTAGTCACTTATTTAAGGAAAGCCCGCCTCTTACAATATTTATGCTGTGATGCAGATGGTGCTGCTGCTGTGGAGAGCCTTCGGGCCGAGCTTGCTCAAGCCAAGGAGCAAGCCAGAAGGAGTGATGCGGCTGCCTCGAGGGCGGCCGAGGAGTTAAAAGCTGAAAGGGCTGCACACTGCCTAAGCAGGGAAGAGATGGCCGGATTGGCCGTGAAATTGAAGGATGCTACCGACCGCAATGAGGCTCTTGAAAAGGAGCGCCTATCGGAGCGAGAAGACCTGGGGAAGGCCACTGCCGAGGCCAAGGATGCCCGTTCTGCAATGTGGGCTATGAAGGAGGAGCTGCACCAGGCCGGAGACATTGTGGCTGGCAAGCCTTTTCTGCTGCGTCGCCGGTTTACAGATCCGAATTATGCCTAGCTTGGCCAGCTGTGGGGTCTGGAGGATCCATATATGGACTTAGCGGCAAGTGCGGCGGATGCCGTTGTGCTCTTCCGGAGTTAGAAGGATCACAAGACGGAAGAGCTGTTTTGGTCTCAATTCCATAGTCCGGATCGTTCACTTCCACTGACCGATCTGTTGGCCGAATGGGCTGAGCTGAACAGGTTGTCCGGACTTGCCATGACTGATATCGTGGCTCATGTCTGGCCAGATAGGCCCAAGGCAACGAGCTATTTTGGCTTATTGCAGCAATTTCTTGGAGCGGTGCCGCATATCAAGGAGATGAAGCGGTCGGCCTGCATAGAAGGTGCGCGGATGGCCCTTGCCCGTGTGAAGACACATTGGACAGAGATGGATGCCACCGCTATTGCAACCCAGGGTTCGGACGAAAGCCGGTTACCCGCCGAGCACTATTTTGGGGAAGTTATGCGTGGTGCTCGTGTAATAGAGTCGCAGTGCTCGAAAAATGTCACGTTCAAATGAACGTTTTATCTTGTAAAACAATGATTATGATGTAACCGCTTTTTATACTTGTGCGTTCCAAGTATTGAAATATCTCCTATGCGGCCGTTTATGTATACGTTTGTATAACCTGAAAGATGGCAGTCTTCGGCTTCAGCCCCCACGCACAAGGTGCGGGGGTGTTCGCAAAAAATAGCGCGTTTTCACACTTAATCCGACGTCTCGGTCCTGTTAAGGAGGTGGTAGCGTAGCAAACGAGGCAATCCGGACTATGATGCTTTATCACTTTCACTTAGCCATTGGAGTTCGAGGGTGGGGCTATGATATAGCCCCTGGGGGCACCGCGCTCTCCGGATTCGGGGCGCGTGTGTGCCTGACCGGGAAACGGTCCTTCGTCAAAGCGGGGAATTCTAAACATTCCGGTAGTCGATCGAGTGGTTGACCAGTCTCTCGCTGTATCATGACAGTCAGTTTTCGGCTTTCTCTACTGAGGTGCTCGCCCAGCCGAACTGGGGCACAATCGCAGTAGTTCTCCTGGTGCCGCGTTAGCCGATGATACGGAACGTAAGGCAGCAAAACACAGGAGCCGGGCAAACCCAACATTTGACCAAAGACATGATTTGGAGCTGATGCATATAAGGCCTAACTCGAGACGCCGAACACTCCCTAAGGTGTTCGGTCTTTATAATAATGGGCAGAACAATGCCCTAACCCCCTAGTGTCCAGGTACGGGCAAGGTCCTCTGATGCGGCCGATGCCAAAACGTCAGGCTCCACTTTGGTTATAATGAGAAACCAGGGGATTATAACAACAAGAGACAGTAAAAAAGGTTTACGCTGGGTCTTAATCTAAAAAGATTCCTTGCGACGGGTCCCTACTGCACGTCTGCGCCTGTGTCTCCGTTGTGCCGTTATCCTGGACGGGTGTGCACGTTGTTCATCTGTAGAAAGAGAGGAACTTAGTTTGGAAGGAAATAGTGCAAAAAATATATACAAAGGAAAAAATATAAATAAATAAGTAAAGCGGAGTCTATATGAGCTCGATGTTGCTTATGCGCGCAGCCCCTTGTGAAGAGGTGTGCGGCTAGGGAGCCCCTAGCTTATTTGTGCCGGACTCATCTAGCCGTGCCCAAGGTCTTTAAATGACCCTCGCACTGAAATGATGCCACTTGGACCGGGCATCTTAAGTGTAAGAGACGCGTAATGTGGTATGGCGTTGAAGCGGACAAAAGCTTCTCGTCCCAAGATTGCTTGGTAGCTACTTTTAAATGGGGCGACATGAAAGATTAGTTTTTCGCGTCGAAAGTTGTTCGGTGACCCGAACACAACTTCTAGTAATAAGGAGCCTGTGCACTTGGCGTAAGGGCCTGGCGGCACTCCTTTAAAGGAAGTGTGGCTGTGTCGAATTTTAGTAAGGTCTATCCCCAACTTGCGGATTGTGTTTGGATACAGCAGGTTTAAGTCGCTGCCTCCGTCCATCAGGACTTGTGTAAATTGCAGTCCGTCGATTATAGGATCCAATATCAGGGCAGTCCATCCTGCATTTCGAACGCTTCTGGAATAATCCAGGTGGTCGAAAGTGATTGGTTTTGATATCCAATCTCTATGTTCCACTGGGTTGGACCGTGCGAGACCCATTTTAGCGGGTGCCGTATTGTTTTTCCGTATTATCACATGAAGTGAATTTACTGCTTTGACCTCTTGTGGGAAAGTCTTTTGTTTTCCGGTGCTCTGCTGGTGGGGTTTATCATCATCCTCGCTTGATGCGTCGAGCCCCTTGTGTTCGGCGTTTAATCGGCCGGACTGTTTGAAAACCCAACAATCTCGGTGGGTGTGGTTTGCAGGCCTTCCGGGGGTACTGTGGATTTGACATATCCGACCCAAAATTTTGTTTAAGTTGGATAGCTCATCGCTGTTATCCTTAAGAGGCGGTGTTTTGTTGTTTGGCCGCGAGCTTTTGAATCCGGCGTTGACCGCCGTGTTCTTTGGGCTTTTCTCTTTATTCCGGCGCTGATCTTTTCTGCGCCGTGATTTTCCGTTTCCATCTCTGATCTCGGATGTACTTGGGTCGCTGGTGCTGCATCTTGCTAGCCAGCTATCCTCTCCCGCGCAAAAGCGGGTCATGAGGCTTGTTAGCGCGGACATTGTCCTCGGCTTCTCTTGGCCGAGGTGTCTGGCGAGCCATTCGTCTCGGACGTTGTGTTTAAAAGCTGCTAAGGCTTCGGCGTCCGGACAGTCGACTATTTGGTTCTTTTTGGTGAGGAACCTGTTCCAGAATTTGCGCGCTGACTCTCCGGGCTGTTGAGTTATATGACTTAGATCATCTGCATCCGGAGGGCGGACATAAGTTCCTTGAAAATTTGCTCTAAACGCATCCTCGAGCTCTTCCCAACTTCCAACAGTGTTTTCTGGGAGGCTTTTGAGCCAATGACGGGCTGGCCCTTTGAGCTTGAGGGGTAAGTATTTTATGGCGTGGAGATCATCTCCTCTAGCCATGTGTATGTGTAGTATATAATCCTCTATCCAGACTCCAGGGTCTGTTGTTCCGTCGTAGGCCTCTATGTTTATGGGTTTAAATCCTGCTGGGAATTCATGATCCAGCACCTCGTTGGTGAAACATAGTGGGTGTGCGGCGCCCCTGTATTTGGGTGTACCGCTGTCTTCGGACACTTGGCGTGTTGCGTTGCTTCCTGGGGCCCTCTTCTTTGGCCCGTAAATGGACCTGGCTGGGCCATCTATTTTTCCAGGGTCATTAGTCGGCTTATGTGCGGCGCCGCTTTTAGATTTTGGCCTATCATCTGGCCGTCTATCCGACCAGGCGGCCTCCTTGTTTTTTGACTGTGGGGGCTCTATGGACTCCTCGTCAAATTCTGGCAGCAGCTTGCGCTTCGGGTAGCTCTTTGATTGATGGCCATTGCCGTATTTGTCTGCGGTTTTGAGCACTTTGCTCCACCTCATTCTGAGTGTATCTTCCGCTGTTTTGAGCTTCCGTTTTTCCTTCTTCAAACTTCTTGCGGTGGTGACGAGTCTTTTCCAAAGGTTTTTATTCTCCGGTGGTGTGTCCGGCGTGAGGTCGTATGGACTGTTGTTTTCGCCGGGCCTGGACTGATTATCTGACTCGTCCTGTTCGGACGGTTGCTTGTCTGCGTGTTCGTCGTCCACTGGTTTGCCCTGCTGTATTGCTGGGTCATTAGGAGCGCTGTTGTTGTCGAGGCGGGACTTAGGGCGGCATCTGCGTCGCCATTTTAGTTTGTCGGCGGGATTATCTTCTGCCGCGCCCCGTTGGTCCTCGTTATCGCTTCCTTTTGGGGTATCCACTATGTATACGTTGTATGACGAGGTGGTCTGCCAGTGCCCTGGAGGCGCTGGTTCTTGTTCATCTCCGGCATCGTCGTCCATACCGTCGATGTCTTCGGAGTCATAGTCTGGCATGTCGGTTAGATCGTCGACAGTGGCTACAAAGTGGGTGGTGGGTGGGCTTTGAATTTCTTCGTTGTCCGTATCCCAACCGTCCTGGCCATAGTCCGGCCAGGTCTCTCCGGATAGCGAGAGATGTTTTAGCGAATTTAGGATGTCGCCAAAGGGCGAGTGTTGGAAGATGTCCGCGGCGGTGAATTCCATAACCGGCGCCCAATCAGATTCGATTGGCAGGGGCGTGGGAGGTCCGGAGTCCGGCGGGGAGTCCAGCACCTCGGAGTCACGAGCTTCGCAAGGGACAAGGTTAGTGTTCGGCTCCATCACCGTGGAAGTTGCAGCCCCCGAGGCGGTGTCCAACCACCGGTCCTCGATCTGGGCGATCGGCTCCGGACTAAGGGCCGGAGCGGATTCTTGTGCGGCCACCAAGGCACTGTTCGGCGGCAGAGCTAGATCATGCCCATCGTGACAGTGCGGCACGCTTGGCTGTGGCTCGAGCCCGTCGAAGATCAAGTCCCCGCGGATGTCGGCCGTGAAGTTTAGGCTCCCGAACCTGACCTGACGGCCAGGGGCGTAGCTTTCGATCTGCTCCAGATGGCCAAGTGAATTAACCCGCAGTGCGAAGCCGCCGAATACGAAGATCTGTCCGGGGAGAAAAGTCTCACCCTGGACAACGTTGTCGATTGAAGAAGCCATCGAGCACCAATGTCGATTAAAAAGTTTCACAGAGGAACTCTCAATGAAAGCACCAATGTCGGTGTCAAAACCGGCAGATCTCGGGTAGGGGGCCCCGAACTGTGCGTCTAGGCGGATGGTAACAGGAGACAAGGGACACGATGTTTTACCCAGGTTCGGGCCCTCTTGATGGAGGTAAAACCCTACGTCCTCCTTGATTAATATTGATGATATAGGTAGTACAAGAGTGGATATACCACGAGATCAAGGAGGCTAAACCCTAGAAGCTAGCCTATGGTATGATTGTTGTAATGTATGTTGTGTCCTACGGACTAAAGCCCTCCGGTTTATATAGGCACCGGAGAGGGCTAGGGTTACACAGAGTCGGTTACAATGGTAGGAGATATACATATTCGTATCGCCAAGTTTGCCTTCCACGCCAAGGAAAGTCCCATCCGGACACGGGACGGAGTCTTCAATCTTGCATCTTCGTAGTCTTGGAGTCCGGCGGACGATGATAGTCCGGCTGTCCGGACACCCCCTAGTCCAGGACTCCCTCACCGTATAAGACCAAGGATGGGCCGAAGGCAAGAAAAGACTTGCAAGATTTGAAAATCAGGGAAGATCTGCACATGCCACCCCGTAAAATGTCATACGAGACAGAGACAGAGACAGAGGCACGGGAGAAGAAGGGCAAGAAAATAAACAAAGAGGATTATTGCCCCCCTTCTTGCTTCACCTTAAGTCAGGCTGAGATCAATCAATTCTTGAAGTGCCTTACCAGAGTCAAAGTTAGTTCCGGTTACTGTGGCAAGATAAGCAGATATCTAGACACGGACAAGCAAAGGTTCAGCGGGATGAAGTCTCATGACTGTCATGTGATGATGACGCAGATACTACCTATTGCCCTTAGAGCGATAATGGACAAGCACGTCCGTGACACGCTTATTGGTCTCTGCAACTTTTTCTACGTCATCTCTCGAAAGTCGATCAGTGTGAAGCAGCTCCAAAGGCTACAGGAAGAGATCGTTGTGATACTGAATGAGCTTGAGATGTACTTCCCGCCCGCGTTCTTCGACGTGATGGTGCATCTGTGTGTCCATATTGTGGATGACATAATAGACCTGGGGCCGTCATTCCTGCACAACATGATGCCGTTTGAGAGGATGAATCGGATCATCAAAGGATTCATTCGTAACATGTCCCGTCCGGATGGAAGCATCGTCCAGGGCTATTTGGCACAAGAGTGCATGTCTTTCTGTGAGAATTTTCTATATGGCGCAGACCAGCCGCCTCGTGTTAGTGTTGGTTTGCCCATTAACAAGCACGATGGGAGGCTCGAAGGAGATGTTCACTGCAACGGTTGCAGGGAACTGCACGTGGCATACTCAGATCGACGCAGCGACTTTGACAGAGCAAACTTGGTAGTGCTACAACACCTAGACGAGGTAGATCCTTTCGTGGTACTGCACAAAGAAATTATCGCAAAGAAGTATCGTGACCGGGGGGTATGCAGGACGGACGTCAAAGTTACTAGAGAGCACAACTCCACTTCCCTGCATTGGTTCAAAGACCATATTATTGCTAATCCCCCGGAGGAGGGCTCTAAGGACGGATTGCTCATATACGCCTTAGCACATGGCCCCTCGCCCAACCTCGTAACCTATCAGGCATATGATATCAACGGATACACATTCTACGTGGAGGCCAAAGATATGGACAGTGATGATCAGAACTCAGGGGTGACGATGGAATGCATGACCGGCAGCGATAACGGCGCAACTAAACGATTTTATGGAAGGGTCGAGGAGATCTGGGAGCTTGACTACTCTGGACTGCACAACACGATGATGTTCCGTGTCAGATGGGCTAAGAATGTCGAAAGAAAAAGCCGGATGTTCACTACCATGACTATACCCAACGCCAAGAGCACCACAGTAACCGGAACTAACTTTGACTCTGGTAAGGCACTTCAAGAATTGATTGATCTCAGCCTGACTTAAGGTGAAGCAAGAAGGGGGGCAATAATCCTCTTTGTTTATTTTCTTGCCCTTCTTCTCCCGTGCCTCTGTCTCTGTCTCTGTCTCGTCTGACATTTTACGGGGTGGCATGTGCAGATCTTCCCTGATTTTCAAATCTTGCAAGTCTTTTCTTGCCTTCGGCCCATCCTTGGTCTTATCCGGTGAGGGAGTCCTGGACTAGGGGGTGTCCGGACAGCCGGACTATCATCGTCCGCCGGACTCCAAGACTACGAAGATGCAAGATTGAAGACTCCGTCCCGTGTCCGGATGGGACTTTCCTTGGCGTGGAAGGCAAGCTTGGCGATACGGATATGTAGATCTCCTACCATTGCAACCGACTCTGTGTAACCCTAGCCCTCTCCGGTGCCTATATAAACCGGAGGGCTTTAGTCCGTAGGACACAACATACATTACAACAATCATACCATAGGCTAGCTTCTAGGGTTTAGCCTCCTTGATCTCGTGGTAGATCCACTCTTGTACTACCCATATCATCAATATTAATCAAGCAGGACGTAGGGTTTTACCTCCATCAAGAGGGCCCGAACCTGGGTAAAACATCGTGTCCCTTGTCTCCTGTTACCATCCGCCTAGACGCACAGTTCGGGACCCCCTACTCGAGATCCGCCGGTTTTGACACCGACATTGGTGCTTTCATTGAGAGTTCCTCTGTGTCGTCACCGATAGGCTCGATGGCTTCTTCAATCAACAACGCTGTCTAGGGTGAAACTTTTCTCCCCGGACAGATCTTCGTATTCGGCGGCTTCGCACTGTGGGCTAATTCACTTGGCCATCTGGAGCAGATCGAAAGCTACGCCCCTGGCCGTCAGGTCAGGTTCGGGAGCCTAAACTTCACGGCCGACATCCACAGGGACTTGATCTTCGACGGGCTCGAGCCACAGCCAAGCGTGCCGCACTGTTACGATGGGCATGATCTAGCTCTGCCGCCGAACAGTGCCTTGGTGGCCGCACAAGAATCCGCTCCGGCCCTTAGTCCGGAGCCAATCACCCAGATCGAGGACCGGTGGTTGGACACCGCCTCGGGGGCTGCAACTTCCACGGCGATGGAGCCGAACACTAACCTTGTCCGTTGCGAAGCTCGTGACTCCGAGGTGCCGGACTCCCTGCGGGATTCCGGACCTCCCACGCCCTTGCCAATCGAATCTGATTGGGCGCCGGTTATGGAATTCACCGCCGCGGACATCTTCCAACACTCGCCCTTTGGTGACATCCTAAATTCACTAAAACATCTCTCGTTATCCGGAGAGACCTGGCCGGACTATGGCTAGGACGGTTGGGATACGGACGACGAAGAAATTCAAAGCCCACCCACCACCCACTTTGTAGCCACTGTCGACGATCTAACAGACATGCTAGACTACGACTCCGAGGACATCGACGGTATGGACGACGATGCCGGAGACGAACAAGAACCAGCGCCTACAGGGCACTGGAAGACCACCTCGTCATATGACATATACATGGTGGACACCCCAAAAGAGGGGGACGGCGAAGAAGCAGCGGAGGCAGATTCCTCAAAGAAACAGCCCAAGCGCCGACGTCAGCGGCGCCGCTCTAAATCCCGCCACAGCAAGAATGGAGATTCAGGCACAGGAGATAATAATACCCCAGAGAGTGCCGAAGATAATCCCCTCCAGCAAGATTCAGCGCAGGAGGATGCAGAAGCAAGCCCTCACGAGAGGGCGGCAGACGAAGAGGTCGAGGATGATAATTATATACCTCCCTCCGAAGACGAGGCAAGCCTCAACGACGACGAATTCGTCGTGCCCGAGGATCCCGTCGAACAAGAGCGTTTTAAACGCAGGCTTATCGCCACGGCAAATAGCCTAAAGAAAAAGCAGCAGCAGCTTCAAGCTGATCAGGACCTGCTGGCCGATCGATGGACCGAGGTCCTCGCGGCCGAAGAGTATGAACTCGAACGCCCCTCCAAAAGCTACCCAAGACGCAAGTTGCTCCCCCGATTAGAGGAGGAAACATACATACCTTCATCGCCAGCGCACAATACGGCCGACCGACCACCCCGTGGCTGAGACAGAGAGGCATCTAGGCCCTCCACCAAGACCGTACCCCGGCATCGCTCCAAAAGTACGAAGCCAAGAGGGAACGCGCCGGACTTGCGAGATATATTGGAGGACAAAGCAAGGTAATCCAGATCCATCTACAGATCACGTGGGCGCCCCACGACCCACGACGAATACCGTCGCGCCAGATACAATAACTCTGGCCGGGCTGAACACAACAGACAACGCTCTCTCGAGCTACGTCGTGATATTGCTCAATATAGAGGTGCCGCACACCCGCTATGCTTCACTGACGAAGTAATGGATCATCAAATCCCTGAAGGGTTTAAAACTGTAAACATCGAATCCTACGATGGCACAACAGACCCCGCGGTTTGGATCGAAGATTATCTCCTTCACTTCCATATGGCCCGCGGCGACGATCTCCATGCCATCAAGTATCTCCCACTCAAGCTTAAAGGACCAGCTCGGCATTGGCTTAACAGCTTGCCCGCAGAGTCAATTGGGTGTTGGGAAGACCTGGAAGCCGCATTCCTCAACAACTTCCAGGGCACATATGTGCGACCACCAGACGCCGATGACCTAAGCCACATAATTCAACAGCCAGACAAATCGGCCAGACAATTCTGGACACGGTTCCTCACAAAGAAAAATCAAATCGTCGACTCTCCGGATGCAGAGGCCCTCGCAGCCTTCAAGCATAACATCCGCGACGAATGGCTAGCCCGGCACCTAGGACAGGAAAAGCCGAAATCCATGGCAGCCCTCACATCATTAATGACCCGCTTTTGTGCGGGAGAGGATAGCTGGCTAGCTCGCAACAACAACCTCAGTAAAAATTCTGGCAGTCCGGATACCAAGGACCACAATGGCAGGTCGCGTCGAAGCAAAAATAAACGCCGCATTAACGGCGACGACAAGGAGGATACGGCAGTCAACGCCGGATTCCGAGGCTCTAAACCCGGTCAGCGGAAGAAGCCATTCAAAAGAACCACTCCGGGTCCGTCCAATTTGGACCGAATACTCGACCGCTTATGCCAGATACATGGCACCCCTGAAAAGCCAGCTAATCACACCAACAGAGATTGTTGGGTGTTCAAGCAGGCAGGCAAGTTAATTGCCGAAAACAATGACAAGGGGCTGCACAGCGACGACGAGGAAGAGACCCGACCGCCGAACAATAGAGGACAGAAGGGTTTCCCCCCACAAGTGCGGACGGTGAACATGATATACGCAACCCATATACCCAAGAGGGAGCGAAAGCGTGCACTAAGGGACGTATATGCGATGGAGCCAGTCGCCCCTAAGTTCAATCCATGGTCCTCTTGCCCGATCACTTTCGATCGAAGAGATCATCCGACCAGTATCCGCCATGGCGGATTCGCCGCATTGGTTTTAGACCCAATCGTCGATGGATTTCACCTCACGAGAGTCCTGATGGACGGCGGCAGTAGCCTGAACCTGCTTTATCAGGATACAGTGCAAAAGATGGGCATAGACCCCTCAAGGATTAAACCTACAAAGACGACTTTCAAAGGCGTCATACCAGGTGTTGAGGCCAATTGTACAGGCTCAGTCACACTGGAAGTGGTCTTCGGATCCCCGGACAATTTCCGGAGCGAGGAGTTAATCTTCGACATAGTCCCATTCCGCAGTGGCTATCACGCCCTGCTCGGACGAACCGTGTTTGCAAATTTCAACGCGGTACCGCATTACGCATACCTCAAGCTCAAGATGCCAGGCCCTCGCGGAGTCATTACGATCAATGGAAATACGGAACGCTCTCTCCGAACGGAGGAACACACAGCGGCTCCCGCGGCAGAAGTGCAGAGCAGCCTTTTAAGGCAATATTCGAGTCCGGCCGTTAAACGGCCGGACACGGCCAAACGCGCCCGGAGCAACATCAACCAAGACCACCTGGCACGTTCCGAGCACGCGTAGCAATGCGGCCCCAACCCCAGCCCTTGCATAATTGCAAGACCAACCCTCTGCATACATCATTACGCTCTGGAGATACCACGGGCCTAGGGGAAGGGGCACGACCACAACAGACCCAGAGTGCGGCTCGACCACACCAGGGGCTCACAAGTGTGTCACTCCTTTTTATCATTATTTTCTTTCTTTATGTACACAGGACTCCGTTCACCAGAGGCCCTGTCCGGCGGTGAACCCGCCGAATTCACGATGCAACAGCCAGGGAAGAAAGAAGACTGCGATAAACACTCAGGTGGTCTCCATTACGAGCATTAAATTTGATTATGTCCACCAGTCCGCAGCCCATCCCTGGAGGCAGACATGTTTGATTAGTCCAATCCCTTGCTTACCGCACTATTTGTATCATTCCGCACTCATAGCAGAATTCTTTAATAAATAATGCAGCGTTTTTGCCTGTTATTGCATTACTTTACACATATGTTCATTAATGACATCTCGCACCCGTATATTATTGGTACGGCCGAATACACCAGGGGCTTATGTTCCCCGCATTATGGTGTGATAAGTCCGAACACTTTCACAAGTGCCGCACCCCGAACTTATAGCATTATATGAATCAGCTCCGAATCATGTCTTGGGTCAATAGTTGGGTTTGCCCGGCTCCCACGTTTTGGCGCCTTACGTTCCGTTCTGTCGGCTAAGGTGGCACTGGGAGAACCACTGCGATTGCGCCCCGGTTGAGCTGGGCGAGCGCCTCAGTGGAGAAAGCTAAAACTGACCGGCATGATAAGGCGAGAGACTGGTCGCTGTTCGAGAGGTCTTTTCGGGTCCCTAAAGACTCATGCCGCTTCGAGCGAAGTTCCGGATAATGTCCGACGAAGGCGTGGATAGCGCCCCGAATTCGGTCTTCCGAATACTAGGGGCTTCGCCAAAATTTAAAATTATAGAATTCTATGGCTAAGTGAGAGTGTTCAAGCATTATAAGTCCGGTTGCCTTGTTCGTTGTGTTGAGCGCCTCCCTAGATGGACCCAAAAATGGGAACAAGAGTGCTCAAGTTTATCCCGAACACCCCAGCACTCGTAGCTTGGGGGCTGAAGCCAACGACTTGCCATCTCTCAGATTTTATAAACGGCCGCACAGAAGGTAATATTTTAAATTAAACAAGCGTTGCGTAGCGCATATGAACAAAGTTTTCAGCGCATAGGAGAATACATAGCAAGTTTTCACTCAATAATTACATCTCTGGGGCACTCATCCGCAATATTGCGGGCACCCTTCAGGACAGTCTTATAGTACATTTCGGGCGTACGATACTCCTTGCCCGCTGGCGGCGGGTCAGTAAGAAGCTTCTCCGCATCCAGCCTGCCCCAGTGCACCTTTGCGCGGGCAAGGGCCCGACGAGCACCTTCAATACAGGCGGAGCGCTTGATGACATCCACCCAGGGGCACGCATCCACCAGCCGCCGCACGAGGCCGAAGTAGCTCCCAGGCATGGCCTGTCCAGGCCACAGCCGGACTATAAGGCCCTTCATGGCCTCCTCAGCTACCTTGTGGAGCTCGACCAGCTGCTTCAGCTGGTCGCTTGGGGGCACCGGATGGCCGGCCTCAGCGTACTGAGACCAGAAGACCTTCTCCGTTGAGCTCCCCTCCTCGCCACGGTAGAATGCGGCGGCATCGGATACACTGCGCGGCAGATCTGCAAACGCCCCTGGAGAGCTCCGAATGCGGGTAAGTGTCAGGTAGTTTACATTAACATGCTTGCTTTGCATGAAAAATGCCTTACCCGCCGCTATCTTCTTCACATCTTCAACCTCCTGAAGGGCCTTACGGGCCTCGGCCTTGGCGGACTTGGCACTTTCGAGAGCCGAGGCGAGCTCGGACTCTCGAGTCTTGGAGTCGCGCTCCAAACTCTCATGCTTCTCCATGAGAGCCTGGAGCTCTTGCCGCACTGCCGCCACCTGTGCCTCCTGCTTTTCTCGCTCTGCCCGTTCCGCGGCCGCACTGCGTTCGGCCGCGGACACAGCCTCCTTCAGGGCTGCCACCTCGTTTGTGGCCCCTGCAGTACACGTATTATCCTTGTTAATTTTATTGCAACCAAAATCCTTTTCTGTAAGGTAAAAATTCAAAGTGGTGCTACTCACCTTCTTTGTCCTCGAGCTGCCTCTTGGCATGGCCGAGCTCTCGCTCGGACCGCTCGAGATCTTGCTTTAATGCACCAACCTCCGCAGTCAGTGCGGCAGAGGTCAGCAGCACAGCCTGCAAACCCATATTGACATAATTTATTAGCAACCTGCGAATATCTTTTTAGATCCTCAGTCCGGCTTTTCTTTCCGAACACCGAACCGAGCATCAGGGGCTACTGTCTATGCGGTATTACATTACATAATTTTAACTTCTTACCTCAAAGCCTGTTAGAAGGCTACTGCAGGCTTCGGTCAGCCCGCTCTTGGCGAGCTGAACCTTCTGAATCACCGCACTCATAACAGTGCGGTGTTCTTCCTCGATGGAAGCGCCTTTGAGCGCCTCCAGCAAGTTGTCCGGCGCCTCCGGTTGGACGGAGGCCGCCGGCGTCACGGTCTTGCCCTTCTTTCGAAGGGGCCGCCTGCCGGACTCTGGAACCACTGCAGGTTCCGGCGTAGAGTCCGGCGCAAAGTCCGGGAGGCTGCCTTGTGGCGCCTCCGGAGCCTCCTCCTGATGGGTCCCTTTCTGGGATCCCACCTCGGCGTCCTCATCGGCGCGGGGGGTGGAGGCAGTCGGAAGGGAATCCACATCCGACGGGGCCAACGACCCGCTCGATGAAGCGGGGAGATCATCATCGGCCGGACTGCGGGCAATATGCGGCATTAGTAGGACACTATGTGACACAAAAGAAATTGCATATCAGGGATCCAGATACTTACGATCTCGCCGGAGGCCTGGCCCTTGAAGGCCACTCCTCGTCGCCAACGTCGGTGTTGGCAGAGCTGTCCGGGGGAATAGTTCTCCCCCTCTTGGACCCTTCGGCCTCCCCTGTTGGGGAAGCCTTCCTCTTCCTCTCTCCCCCCTCTGGGAGAGAGTCTTCTTCCTCCTCCTCGTCTTCGGGGGAGGAGTCCGCCTCGTCGTCGGACGCCTGATAACGGGAACTCTTTCGAGTGCCCGTGGCCACCTTCTTGGCCTTCTTCTCCGGCACCACATGCGGTGCCGGAACCAGCAGCCCCGCTAGACGGGCACCCACTGGGTCTTCTGGCATGGGAGCCGGGCAGATGAGCTGCTCGGCCTTCTTCATCCATTCCTGTCAAAGGAAAAGGGAAATTGAAACCCTCTTAGAATCAATCTATTTACAATAAGTGTCCCGTAAAGGGGTAGAATCACTTACCTCGTCAGCCGGATGCTGCGAGTGAAATCCGCGATCTTCCGTCGCGGATGCGGGGGCTTCGGCGCCCTTAAACAGCACCCTCCAGGCGCCTTCGTACGTCGTGTCGAAGAGCCCGCTCAGCGCCTGGTGCTGTTCCGGATCGAACTCCCACAGATTGAATGCCCGTTCTTGGCATGGGAGAATCCGGCGGACGAGCATGACTTGGACCACGTCGACGAGCCTGAGCTTCTTGTTCACCAGCTTCTGGATACAGGCTCGGAGTCCCGTCAGCTCCGTCGAATTACCCCACAGCAAGCCCTTCTCTTTCCAGGAGGTGAGCTGCGTAGGGATACCAGATCTAAACTCGGGGGCCGCCGCCCACGTAGGGTCGCGCGGCTCGGTGATGTAGAACCACCCTGATTGCCACCCCTTGACGGAGTCCATGAAGGCCCCTTCGAACCAGAGGACGTTGGGCATCTTGCCCAACATGGCGCCTCCGCACTCCGCCTGCGTGCCCTTCACTACCTTCGGCTTGACGTTGAAGGTCTTGAGCCACAAGCCGAAGTGGGGCCGGATGCAGAGGAGGGCCTCGCACACGACGATAAACGCCGAGATGTTGAGGATGAAGTTCGGCGCCAGATCGTGGAAATCCAGGCCGTAGTAGAACATGAGCCCCCGGACAAAGGGGTGAAGTGGAAAGCCCAGTCCGCGGAGGAAGTGGGGAAGGAAAACGACCCTCTCATGGGGCCCGGGGGTAGGGATGAGCTGCCCCTCGTCGGGCAGCCGGTGCGCGATGTCGCCGGAAAGGTATCCGGCGCTGCGCAGCTTTGTGATGTGCTCCTCCTTAACGGTGGAAGCCAACCATTTGCCTCCCCCTCCGGACATGGTCGGAGAAGGTTGAGACGAGATGCGCGAACTTGGGCGCTGGAGCTTGAGTGCGCGGAGGTGGATAAGCAAAGGAGGAAGAAGGCGTGGGTGAAAAGGTGAATCCTTATCCCTTATATATAGGCGGGCGAAGACTATGCGTCCCCCACCAGCCTGGTAAAACTCGCTTATCTCCCAAGCGCCACCATCAATGGCGCGGTTGGGTTACCCACGTCCGTATTGATGAGAATCCCGGAATAAGGGGAACACGATCTCTGCTTCGACAAGACGTGCCAAGGAAACCGCTTCGCTAAACGTGCTGAGGTGGTATAATAAAAAACGATTCAAGTAAAGGCTTGGTAGTGGTGTGACGTCATGCCGCAAAATACGTCAGCAGATTGAACTTGTGTACATTTTATTCTCTCTACGGTGGAATGTGGAATTTATTTTGCAGAGCCGGACACTATCCTGGTGTTCATGATCTTCTCTGGATTATTCAAAGGAGGAACCCGCCTTGCAATGCCGAACATTATGCGCGCCGGACTTATCGTCATTGAAGCCTGGTTCAGGGGCTACTGAGGGAGTCCTGGACTAGGGGGTGTCCGGACAGCCGGACTATCATCGTCCGCCGGACTCCAAGACTACGAAGATACAAATTGAAGACTCCGTCCCGTGTCCGGATGGGACTTTCCTTGGCGTGGAAGGCAAGCTTGGCGATACGGATATGTAGATCTCCTACCATTGTAACCGACTCTGTGTAACCCTAGCCCTCTCCGGTGCCTATATAAACCGGAGGGCTTTAGTCCGTAGGACACAACATACATTACAACAATCATACCATAGGCTAGCTTCTAGGGTTTAGCCTCCTTGATCTCGTGGTAGATCCACTCTTGTACTACCCATATCATCAATATTAATCAAGCAGGACGTAGGGTTTTACCTCCATCAAGAGGGCCCGAACCTGGGTAAAACATCGTGTCCCTTGTCTCCTATTACCATCTGCCTAGACGCACAGTTCGGGACCCCCTACCCGAGATCCGCCAGTTTTGACACCGACAGCAGCCAAGGCTAAGGCTGCGAAATTCAAAAGCCTTCAGCAAAGGAACATGGGGAAGCATCGCCTCGGAAGCCGTGGCTACCTTGGTAAAAGGCCCATATGGGATAAGGAGGACGTGGAACGTGAAGCCGCGGGTCTCCCAGACCCCTTCGCGAAGTTCACCAACCCCTTGGAGCATGACTTAATCAGGGCCCGCTACAAGTGGGACAAGGAGAAAAAGGTTTTTTACACGGACAAGATCACGAGGAAATTGATTAGACTACTGGAGAAGAATACCGGCTTGCAGCCGAAAGCCCTACTTCTTCGATGAGGCCCAAGTGGGACACCCCTCTCAACCGGGCCTTGAACGAACTTAAGGGACTCCCTTTGGACCAGCGGCCGCAATATGGTCGTGTGCACGGCGTTGTAGACGGCGCCACGTGGAAGGTGTTTTACAACGACGGCCCGGAGGCCAAGAAGCAGAAAAAGAAGTTTAGTCAGGCGGACATCGACGCAAAGGTGAAGCTTGCGGTCGCGAAAAAAGCAGCTGAGAACGCTAAAAAAGCAGCCGAGGACAAATATGAGTTGCTACAGCAGGCAGTCAATGGAGCTGTAACTGCCTGCAGAAATGATTTCGCTACTAACTTGGTTCCAGTTATCATCAACTGGGCGAAGGAAAATCCAAACAAGACGGTACATGATTTCCTGATGCACAGTTTTGTCGCGAGCAACTCCATGAACAACAACACCATCGCACCATCACTTGCTCAAGCAACCGGGCCTCCTCTCGCAGACGCTCCCGCTCATAGCAGCCCGTCCTCAGTCTCAGGCGCGCTAGGTGGGCCTCGTCTTTGGCTGAGCTCGATGCCGTCACGGTAATTACATGTCGCACCAATATATATATATATATATATATATAGATAATATTCCATTTTTGTTACCTTTCGGTTGTTTTACGCCACAGACATATGTGTTTGCAGGCGAAAGAAACCCCGTGCACCATACTCTACTTGATCAAAGGCCAGAAGGTGGACGTGGGAAAGGGGATGATAATGGACCCCTCTCAACGCACGTTCCACAACCAGCTGATCCCCGCTGGGCACTTCAGGGTTAGCTTGACCAGTGTGAAATCGGGGCACGAGGATTTGCCTCCTCCAGTATAGCATGTGGGAGCGGACGACGAGACCCTGCCGCGGGTTGGAAGCTGCAAGAATTGGGTGCTGCTATGGCCGAAGAATCTTATTCATCTGGAGCCGGCCGAGAGCACACCAATAACTACCACACATCAACAAGCATGTGCGGAGACCACCACCCCGCCTACGCAATTACCAGCTCCTGTAGTGCCGGGTGAGAGCAGCGGACGACATGATGAAGGGGGTGAAATAGTACTGGCTGATATAATTTCTCCTGTAGAACAGAGAATGGATGATGAGATGAAGGTCGACCCTATGGATTACCTCAATACAAACGCGTATGACTGTGACATATATATGATGAGTCAACCATATGACGAATCGGGCTATGAGCTTGCTAATGAGGATATGGATGATATGCCCGAGCAGGGTCGTACCATGGATTGCAAAAAGTCTCTCTTCATGAAATCCTCACAGGACACGCCTGAAGATACCGCCTCAACACAGGCTCAACTAGCCGGGCGCGAGGGTCGTACAGTACTTAGCCCGGGAACACTGGAGCAAGGGTTAAGGAAGGGTCTGGAAGGTGTTCCCAAGAAAAAGGAGAGGAAGAGATCGGGGAAGGTAACTGCCTCCAAACAAGCCAGAGCACATAGCAGCCAGACAATGCATTCTAAAGAGCGTGTACCCGTGAAAGGTGCGATCATGTTCCATCTCACGGGCGAGCCGATGCTACCGCCGAAACCGCTAGAGGCACTATCAGGGGATCTCAGGAGACTGCACGACCATGTGTTGTCGACTGAGAAAAGCCTACTAGCCTCAAAGGATCCAGGATATCCGACATACGCGGCTCGTGTGCCTGAGGGGAAGTGCTACGTCGACACACGGCCCGCGGAGGTGTTCTTCCTGCGGTTTGACCATATCTTTGAGATGTTTCTAACAAGGCGGCTTGATTTTACTATCGTCCGCCTTTTTGCGCTACATATGAGCTCTGTCAAGAAGAGTGAAGAAGTCTCGCCAATCTGTGTGGTGGATCCGTACTACATGCACGAGTCTTTCTTGAGTCTTGGCGACTTTGAGCATGAAACTGCTAGGGAGTACCTCCAAAACTTCATGGTACAGAATAAGGACCGGGAAATTGTCCTCGTGCCTTATCATCCAAAGTAAGTCAGTTCCGGACAACCCTTTTGTACATTTCAATCATTCCTTCTCTCTCATATGGGGAATAATTTGAGGTGTCTTTTCCCCGCAGCAACAGGCGCGCCGTCCTTATCGTTCTGTACCCGCAAGTCTCCCACGCCGTGTATTTTGACCCTTCCAGAGACTACGAGAAAAAGGACTACACCCGCATAATGAATATTCTAGATGATGTTCTCCAAGGCTTCAGCTTTAGAGGTGGCCACGTGTAGATCAAGAAACAAAGGAACAAGAAGATGGTTTTCGCGCATAAAACTAACTTCTCCTGCATCCATGTCCCAAAACCAAGCAAGAAGGATGGATTCTACATCGTCCAACTCATGATTCAGTTCAACACGGATCACCAAAAGCTTCGCATTAACAACAGAAATGATGATCATATCCACAAGTGGCTAGAATCTCATGGAGAAGCGAATTATAAACTTAGAGATGATTTCTTTCGCATCCAAAGCGACATTGCGACGATCATCATGAAAGAAGTCGCCGATGAGAAGGGGATGTTCCACCACGGCCCTATATCGCGAGCTGACGTCCGAACTCGCATAGGCATGCAACGTCTAGACCTCACGCTGTTCAAGAAGCTAGGGTTCGTCCTCGATGATATGGAAGGATGGAACTTCTAGTGATTTATGATGCCGATGATGATGATATGTGTCGGTTGAACTTGTATACCTTTTGTAGCGATGAAACTTTGTGATGTCCACGGTCCCTGCCGAACTTGCATAACGCTACTTTGTTAGTTTGCGTACGATGACCTGCGTACCTCTAGTTAATTAATTTGCATACTGTATATGTTGCATCTAGTTGCTAAGCCTTACTTTTTCGGTGTTGCTCTAGTATATTTTGTTGCATATATATGATTGTACATCCTCTTCATGAACATGCATCTCTAACAGGTACCTAGTTTCTTGATGGCGAGATGGAAATGCTATGTCGTGTACAAAGGGAAGGTTCCGGGGGTGTACAACGAGTGGCATGAGTGTCAGGCGCAAGTGAATGGGTTCACGGGCGCCAGCCATAAAGGCTTCGAAAGCAGACAAGAAGGAGAAGCTAGTTACTTGAGGTTCACGCTAGCGCGAGAGAGGACTCGTAACCGCCACCTCATGTACTGCATAGTTCTGCTCTCACTCATAGTGATAGCACTTCTTGCGTATACCTTTGTTTAGATGGATGACGTTGTTGTAGTTGCAAGTATTCGAGACTTGCATGTATCGCTATTTTCGAGATGATGACAAGATATCACTTTGTGTTGGATGATGATTATGATGAGACTATTTGTATGTACATGCTATGATTACATTTGTGGTCTCGCAGGCATTTGTATGTGTATCATGATGACATTTCTATGTGCTAAAGATTCTTCTACAAAGCCTGTTCAAATACAAAACAAATATGCCAAAAAAAACTACTTAAATTAGCAGTAGCGAGTGTATAAAAGTTAGCAGCAGCGCCTCAATAGCAGTAGCGCGTCCAGGCAAAGCGCGCTAGCGCTACTAGCAGTAGAGAGCTTCCTCTAACCGCGCTGCTGCTACACTTGTGTAGCAGTAGCGCCGGTGTGCACGCGCTACTGCTATGCGTTAGCTGTAGTGCCTTATTAGTAGCGCCTGTACCCGCGCTACTGATACATCTAAAACCCGCGCTGCTGCTAGCCTTTTCCCTAGTAGTGTACGGATTGATAAACCTTAGGTCATCCACTTGAGGGAAATTTGCTACTGTCCTACAAACCTGTGCACTTGCAGGCCCAACAACGTCTACAAGAAGAAGGTTGTGTAGTAGACATCACCATGTCATCACATTTCTGTTGCTAATCCTCACTTGATCCAAATCATTGCTCATGTTCAAACTCAATTTCAAAGTCAAAAATTTAAATTTTCCAAACATGAGAACTAAAATGTTCAAAGTGTGGGAAATAATCCCTAGATACTTTCATGTTGAGACCAACCTCTTTTGGATTCCCAAAGTGCCCTTGAAAATTATTTAGTGGTCAAGCAGCATTTAAGATTGGCCTTTTCAATTTCTAAAAATGGTTAGACAACTCCTTTTGGCCTCAAACTTTTTGTGGCTCCTATAAATAATGTGCTTGATTTATGTGACAAGTTTCGTGTTCAGCAAAACTCATTTGGTATTAAATTAAAGTGTGAAACTATGGTGAAATGAATAAGCTGAAAAGTAAAAAGAGGAAAAGACTAAAATCCTACCGTGTCTTCAGGCCATATGTGACCACAGTGCACATGGCCCAGCCCACCACGACCTTTTCCCCTTCTTCTGTTCCTCTGTACAGAGAGGAGACATGGGCCATGGCGTGGCACGCATCCACCCCCACCATGGCCGCTGCCGTCGTCGTGTCGAGCATCCCGTGGTCCTTCTGGTGGATAAGAACGTCACCAAATCCCCCTCTCCCTCGCTCATATCCGATGAACTGGAAGAGGCCGAGGTCGCGGTCGTCGTCATCGTCGTCGATCTCGCGGCCACCGGCCTCCATTCGTCGTGCCAAGACGTCAAGGAACTCCGCCATCGTCGTCTCCGTCGCCCTCGCCTATCGGTTGGAGCTCGGACGACCTACTACCTCGCCATCACGCGATCTTCTCCGCCACGGCAGCCGCATCTCGTCGACGAGCGCGACGCGTCCAGCCACCTCGAGTCGTCCTCGGGTCATCCCTGCAACGGCAGTGAGCTCCTGTTCGATTCCCCTCCTCCCCGTCTCGAATCCATTCCGTAGGCCGTCGTAAGCCACTGCCGTCGATCTCGCGCTCACCAACCGCCTGTCGCGCCTGTTGGGGAACGTAGTAATTTCAAAAAAATTCCTACGCACACGCAAGATCATGGTGATGCATAGCAACGAGAGGGAAGAGTGTTGTCCACGTACCCTCGTAGACCGAAAGCAGAAGCGTGATGACAACGCGGTTGATGTAGTCGTATGTCTTCACGATCCAACCGATCCAAGCACCGAACGTACGGCACATCCGAGTTCAGCACACGTTTAGCTCGATGACGATCCCCGGACTCCGATCCAGCAGGGTGTCGGGGATGAGTTCCGTCAGCACGACGGCATGGTGACGACGATGATGTTCTACCGACGTAGGGCTTCGCCTAAGCACCGCAACGATATAACCGAGGTGAAATATGGTGGAGGGGGCACCGCACACGGCTAAGGAACGATCACGAAGATCAACTTGTGTTGTTGTGCCTAGAGGTGCCCCCTGCCCCCGTATATAAAGGAGCAAGGGGGGAGGGGGCGACCGGCCTAGGAGGGGGCGCGCCAAGGGGAGTCCTACTCCCACCGGGAGTAGGACTCCCTCCTTCCTTGTTGGAGTAGGAGAAGGGGACAGAGGGGGAGAGGAAGAAGGAAAAGGGGGCCGCGCCCCTTGTCCAATTCGGACCAGAGGGGGGGCGCAGGCCTCCTTCCTTTTGGCCTCTCTCCTCTATTCCCGTATGGCCCAATAAGGCCCATATACTCCCCGGCGAATTCCCGTAACTCTCCGGTACTCCAAAAAATACCCGAATCACTCGGAACCTTTCTGAACTCCGAATATAGTCGTTCAACATATCGATCTTTACGTCTCGACCATTTCGAGACTCCTCGTCATGTCCCCGATCTCATCCGGGACTCCGAACTCCTTCGGTACATCAAAACTCATAAACTCATAATATAACTGTCATCGAAACCTTAAGCGTGCGGACCCTACGGGTTCCAGAACAATGTAGACATGACCGAGACACGTCTCCGGTCAATAACCAATAGCGGAACCTAGATGCTCATATTGGCTCCCACATATTCTACGAAGATCTTTATCGGCCAAACCGCATAACAACATACGTTGTTCCCTTTGTCATCGGTATGTTACTTGCCCGAGATTCGATCGTCGGTATCCCAATACCTAGTTCAATCTCGTTACCGGCAAGTCTCTTTACTCGTTATGTAATGCGTCATCCCGCAACTAACTCATTAGTCACATTGCTTGGAAGGCTTATAGTGATGTGCATTACCGAGAGGGCCCAGAGATACCTCTCCGACAATCGGAGTGACAAATCCTAATCTCGAAATACGCCAACTCAACATGTACCTTCGGAGACACTTGTAGAGCTCCTTTATAATCACCCAGTTACGTTTTGACGTTTGGTAGCACACAAAGTGTTCCTCCGGTAAACGGGAGTTGCATAATCTCATAGTCATAGGAACATGTATAAGTCATGAAGAAAGCAATAGCAACATACTAAACGATCAAGTGCTAAGCTAACGGAATGGGTCAAGTCAATCACATCATTCTCCTAATGATGTGATCCCGTTAATCAAATGACAACTCATGTCTATGGCTAGGAAACTTAACCATCTTTGATTCATGAGCTAGTCAAGTAGAGGCATACTAGTGACACTATGTTAGTCTATGTATTCACACATCTATTATGTTTCCGGTTAATACAATTCTAGCATGAATAATAAACATTTATCATGAAATTAGGAAATAAATAATAACTTTATTATTGCCTCTAGGGCATATTTCCTTCAGCGTCCCGGGCTCCCCTGTCGCATCCTGACCGCGTCCCGCAACGCCTAGCCGACCCCTGCGTGCGCCCGCGTCCTGCGTGAATGGCCGCCCAGGCCCGGCTCGCCGCGCTCCCGCTACTGCTTCCCCTGCTGCCGTCGGCTTCTGCCCGGCAACCCCGCATGTTGTTGTGTGTCGTCCCGCCTCCTCCCAGGGTCGCGCCGTGCCCCTGCCGCCGCCCGCTGGCCACCGTGTCGCGCCCTCCGGCTTCCCCCTTCCCTTGTCCCTGTTGCCGAGCCACTACCGGCGCCGCCTGCTGCTTACCCCCTCCCCCCCCCCACCGTAGTCATGCGCTCTGGCGTTGACAACCGGTGCATGCGCCCGCTACCAGTTTCGCCCAGCGCCCGCTAACCCCTCCTGGGCCACTTACAAGTGGGGCTCGGCCCCTTGTAAAATAATAATAATAATAATTAATTAATTAGTCAATCAATTAATTAACTTAATTAAAGTTTGCTTAATTAAGTTAACATGTTAATTAACTATCTAATCTGTAATTATTTAGATAGGTGTATGACAGGAGGGCCCCACCCCCCCTGTTAACCAGTCAATTGTTGACTGGTCAACTGGGAACCCCTGGACCCACATGTCATGCCCTGGTACACTTCTGTGTACACAGAGCTGGGTGCACCTAGCATTTACTCTTTATTTTCGATTTAAATTAAATTGCAGAATATCTTTAAATCTTCGGAAAATGATATAAAATAAACCGTAGCTTGGATGAAAAAGTTTTCTACATGAAAGTTGCTCAGAACGATGAGATGAATATAAATACGCGGTTTGTTCATCTGTCACATGCCCCTATCATAGCAAACATGCAACCTTTCCCTTCCGTTTCATCTATCCGAAAATGCCTAACTCTGGGAAACTTCCCGGATATTATCACCCTTCGTCAGTATTGTGTAGCGCCGCGTTAGAACACGTCTAGCTCTGCCCGTTGTCCTGTTATGCTCTTGCTTGCTATGTATTTACTGTTTTCTCCCCCCTCTTCTCTTCGGTAGACCCCGTGACAGCTGCCGATGTCGCTGTGATCGACTACGTCGACGATGACCCCTCCTTCTCGCCTAAGCAACTAGGCAAGCCCCCGCTTTGATCATCCCGATATCGCCTATTCTATACTCTCATGCTTGCATTAGATTTTGCTACTATTATTGTTTGCTCCTATTCTGATGCATAGCCTGCTTTTGTGCCTACTATTGTTACCTACCTGCTTAGCCTAAACTGCTTAGTATATGTTGGTTAGTGATCCATCAGTGACCCCCAGTACTTGTCCTTGTTGCCCCTGCTTCATCATCGATGACTCGATCAGCATGATCGACGACCAAAGCCCGACACCTCACATCACATCACGCCCCTTTTGTTCCTTGATTCTGCAGAGCTACTATCGAGTGATGAGGGTGATCCCTCATAACGCACTCCTGATGATAATTCTATAGTGTAGCTATTCGGTCGTGGCCATCGAGGGTGATTTCCTATTTCACCATTCCCGATATGGCTCTGTCATTCAACACCTCAAGTGTGAACCTCGAGGGTGGTCCCTCTTACGTTCACCTTGATGATTACATTGAGTGGAATCCACCGGGGTGATTCCTTGGGTTTTCTCCTTGATGTTTGGACACACGGTTACAATGACTTTACTTGAGACCTTGGTGAAAGTCGGGCGGACCCAGAGAGCACCCGCAAGATAATGACGTGGCACGGCCGGGCATTCTAGGCCCTTGTCGTAAGTCCACGAGACGGGGCGACGGGGTCACTTTCGATCATGAGTCTCTGCTCGTCTCCGCAAGCTAATAATACACTATGGTTTGCGTATTTGTTCTGAGTTGGCCTTTGGCCTTTATGCACCAACCACCACGCGAGAATAGTTATGGGCCTCGACGTCGTGGTATCAGCCGAAGCTTTGTCAGACGTCCAGTTCAGCATTGCGGCATGGTCTGGTTGGCGCCCCAGTGGAGCTGGCCTGGATCGCCCTGCGTGCAATGATCCGGAGTGCAATGGGCGATGGGCCCAGACCTCGGAGTGCTTAGGATGTAGACCGGCAGGGACCTCTCTGTTGAGCCTAGGTAGGGCTGCGACGTGTTGATCTTTCGAGGGCGGGCATTGGCCCCAGAAAGGTGTGTCCGTCCAACGTGATCGAGCGTGTTGGAAAATGTGGTGCACCCCTGCAGGGAAGATTATCTATTAATAGCCGTATCCACGGTAACGGACGTTCAGACTTATATCCTAATCTTATACAACTAAAAATGGATACTTAAGATATGTGGCTCCGGGATTGCTTTCTCGCAGGGAGTCGAGGAAGGATCTCTGGGCGTTAATGCTACAACATGCTTGATAATATTAAACTGCTATTCTTTACTCTTCTACATGCTGCAAGATGCTCGGAGCTGCGTGAAGATGCTAGTCTTTGATAGGCTAGGCCTTCCCCTTCTATTCTGGCTTTCTGTAGTTCAGTCCACAGATACAACTCTTCCATTTGATACCAACGCATACTTAGTATAGATCTGATGCTTGTGAGTACTTTGGATGAGTACTCACGGTTGCTTTGCTACCCTTTCCCCCTTCTTTCTTCTTTCCGGTTGATGCAACCAGATGGTGGAACCTTGGAGCTAGATGCCACCGCCGATGGATGCTACTACGTGAAGATCGCCGACGACCAGGAGTTAGTTTAGGAGGTCCCAGGCAGGAGGCCTTGCCTCTTCGATCGTGTTGCTTTTGTGCTAGCCTTCTTAAGGCATCCTTGTTTAACTTATATCTGTACTCAGATATTGCTGCTTCCGCTGACTCTTGTGTATCAAGCTATGTATTCGAGCCCTCGAGGCCCCTGGCTTGTAATATAAAGCTTGTATTATTTTATTTGTGTCTAGAGTTGTGTTGTGATATCTTCCCATGAGTTCCTGATCTTGATCGTACACATTTGCGTGTATGATTAGTGTACGATTGAATCGGGGGCGTCACAAGGGAGTAGTCCACCCTCGGGGCTGAGGGTTTGTACCATTAGCTATGTGTTTAATCTCTCTCTCTCTCCCATGTTCTTGAGATGTCACGATCTTGATGTATCGTGGGCTTTGTTAATATAGTCGGATCGTATGGTGTTTTCCCCTCTCTATCTTGTTGTGATGAATTGAGTTTTCCCTTTGAGATTTCGTTCTTATCGGATTTACTTTTATGGATTTGAGAACACTTGATGTATGTCTTGCTATGAATACCCGTGGTGACAATGGGATATCATATTGATTCACTTGATATATGTTTTGGCACTCAACTCGTGGATTCCCGCGGTTACATTGGGGTAATCTATGCATAGGGGTTGATGAACGTTCTTGTCTTTGTTTCTCCGGTAGAAATCTTTGGGCACTCTTTGAGGTTCTTGTGTTGGATTGAGTATTATGAATCTGAAATTATTTGGTATTATTTTAGTATGAACTCTTGGATAGATCGATCGGAAAGAATAGCTTCGAGGTGGTTTCGTACCCTAAAAACGATTTCTTCTTATGTTCTTCACTAGATAGGAACTTTGGAGTGATTCTTCATCGCACATTGAGGGATGGTTATGTGATCCAGTTATATTAGCATTGTTGAGAGATTGCACTAGCGAAAGTACGGACCCCAGGCCTCATTTTCAAGCATTGCAACACCGTTTGTGCTCCGTTTTATCAATTACTACCTTGCTGTTTTTATTTATTCAGATTATAAAATTATATTTCTACCATCCATATTACACTTTTATCACCATCTCTTCGCCGAACTAGTGCACCTATACAATTTGCCATTGTATTGGATGTGTTGGGGACACAAGAGATTTCTTGTATTTGGTTGCAGGGTTGTTTGAGAGAGACCATCTTCATCCTACGCCTGCCACGGATTGATAAACCTTAGGTCATCCACTTGAGGGAAAATTGCTACTATCCTACAAAACTCTGCGCTTGGAGGCCCAACACGAGTCTACAAGAATAAAGTTGTTAGTAGACATCACGAACCCACAAGGAGCTAAAGGTAAGATCAATATTCTCTCAAGTCCTATTGGCCACTGATTCGACTCTACGTACACCAAACGTTTGCTTCCATCTAGAAATGAGAAATAAAACTACGTTGTGGGTATGAAGAGGATAGCTTTGCATGATATCGAAGAACTAAAATATAAAAGTAGGTGCTCTTAATATAATGTTAGAATATATTACTATATATTATAAATAGCGAGTGTGGAATAATGATGGATCGGTGTGCGGAATTGTCCTAGGCAATTGTTAACAAGATCGGTAATCATTATTGCAATTTCATATGAGGGAGAGGCATAAGCTAACATACTTTCTCTTCTTGGATCATATGCACTTATGATTGGAACTCTAGCAAGCATCCGCAACTACTAAAGATCATTAAGGTAAAACCCAACCATAGCATTAAAGTATCATGTCCCCTTTATCCCATACGCAAGAACCCCCTTACTCGGGTTTAAGCTTCTGTCACTCTAGCAACCCACTATAAGTGAATCATGAACATATTGCAACACCCTACAGCGAGGATCCTTCATGTGTGCGCGGCACGGAAGGCACCATAGGACAGCACCAAAAATAAAACATACAACTTAAACCAATCTAGATCATCAATCAACCCAAAGGACAAAAGAAATCTACTCAAAACATCATAGGACGGCAACACATCATTGGATCATAATATGTGGCATAAAGCACCATGTTCAAGTAAGTGATTACAGCAGGGTGCGGGAGAGTGGACCGCGTAAAAGAGATGAGGATGGCGATGTTGATGAAGACGATCACTGCGGTGATGGTTCCCCCGATGGCACTCGGGCGCCACGAGAGAGAGGGGGAGAGGTTCTCCCCCTTGTGCTTCCTCCTCCGTGGCCTCCCCCTAGATGGGGAGAGGTTCTCCCTCTGGTCCTTGGCCTCCATGGCGATGATGGCCCCTCCAGGATTCTCCTCCATGGCCTCCGGTGATGATGGCCCCCTCTGACAGGGTGCTAGAGAGGGCCTAGATTGATTTCTCGTGGCTACAAAGGCTTTCGACGGCGGAACTCCCGATCTAGGTTTGTGTCTGATATTTCTGGCATTCATAGAGGAGGTTGGCATTCAGGACAAGTCAAGAGGACCCACGGGGAGTCCACAAGATGGGGGCGCGCCCTAGGGGGGAGGCGCCCCCAACCCTTGTGGTGGCCTCGGGACTCCCCTCTAGTAGCTTCTCGTTCCAGTATTTTTTATATTTTCCAGAAATATTCTCCGTTGATTTTCAGCACAAAAACAACACCACAATAGTTCTGCTGAAAACAGCGTTAGTCCGGGTTAGTTCTAATCAAATTGTACCAAAATCATGTAAAAATATTGTAAACATGGCATGAATACTTCATAAATTATAGAGACGTTGGAGACGTATCAATCACACAGTTGCCAGCGAGTGGAGGTGGCTATTCGCAACACATGCAAATCCTAGTGACAGCGCCGAAGCGGTCAACCAAATGAGTGTGCCGCACCTCCACTTTATATAGGCGTTCATCGCGGGCTCAACACTTGGGCCTCGCACGGACCCTAAAGCCCAAAATCTGTTCAACAGGGATCTGTGTCCGAGTAGGATGATATCTGACTCGTGGAGTCCGAAACGGCCTCACAGGTTCCTTCCCTTCAGCGTGACCCTTAGGTTCAAGTCGGCTTGGTCGCAGGTCGGATCACCTCCGACCTGCTCAGCTGGTAGCGGCATCTAGCAAGGTGTGTCGACCACCAAGAAGACAATGAAGCCGGTTGGCAAACATGTACATCACACTTCCATTCCTTTTGACACACGATATATGTTGTTGGGCTCAAGGCGACTCTGCCATCCTTGTGCTAGCTCGACCTCTTTCTCGTTCCAGTGATGCCGACCACAAACCAGATTATCTCATAGTCCTTGTCGCATGGTCATGCTTATCCTGGTCGGATCACACGAGGGCCCAGAGTATATCTCTCCTGATCGGAGGTGCAAAACCCATCTTGCTCGACCATGTCTCGCAGCATGGGTCTGGACAAGCCTGAAACCTACCTTTGTAACTACCCAGTCACGGAGTAACGTTTGGTCGGCCCAAAGCAGGCATGTCACCATCCCGAGTACATGTGTCAGCTCAGGTCTTAGGACATAGAACATATGTTGTACTAGAGACTCGCAGATGACATATTATTGCGTCTCATAGTTGGGTCTGTCCGGCTCGGACTTTATCTCGACTTAGATCCGACTATATCGAATCCGACTAGATCCTTCCAAGCCCATATTATCCGGTTAGCATCCAATGCTCCATGTCTAGTGAGACCAAGCCATCGACCATGTCATATGCTAATCTAGTCGGCTGCACGTCCACACAACCCTTCCGACTAGGGACCTTTTAGGACAGTAATCATACAATGCATAGTCCCACAAACAAGTCATGTACTTGCTAATATACATCATTGATAATGTCCAAGGACTATCTTTATTCATAAACACATAGGAAATATCATCATACATGATTGCCTCCAGGGTATATTTCCAACAGTCTCCCACTTGCACTAGAGTCAATCAAATAGACATTGAATGACCATAGCTCTAATGTGCCCCTCATGCTTGGGTTATGGAAGTGGCCTAGTCAATGGATCTGCATCATTTGCATCCGTGTGAATTTTGCATAACTGTACATCACCATTCTTTACAATCTTTCGTATTAGGTGATATTTCCGATCTATGTGTCTGACCTTGTGGTGATTCCTCGGCTCCTTGGCTTGTGCGATGGCACTAGAATTATCACAATAAAGGTCCAACGGTTTTACCGAGGCTGGGAAAATACCAAGATCATCTAGAAGGTTTTGGATCTAAACACCTTCCTTTGCAGCTTCACAAGCCGCAATGTATTTAGCTTCTGTGGTAGAATCGTCCACCGTATCTTGCTTGGAACTCATCCAGCTCACTGCTCCTCCATTCATGACATACACAAATCCGGATTGTGATCAACAATCATCTCTGTTGGTTTGCAAACTAGCATCAGCGTAACCCTTTACGCAGAGCTCCTCCTCACCTCCATAAACTAGAAACATTTCCTTCGTCCTTTTTAGGTACTTTAGAATATTCTTCACCACTGCCCAATGACTCTCACCGGGGTTAGCCTGGTATCATCTTGTTAGGCTTATTGCAAAACATCTGGACTTGTACATATCATGGCATACATGATGGATCCGATTGCCGAGGCATACGAAATCCTAATCATCCTGCTTCGCTCATTAGATGTCGAAGGACTGTGAGTCTCGCTTAGCCTTATACCATGTGAGAGTGGCAAGAACCATTTCTTTGCCTCACTCATGTTGAACCGCTTCAACACTTTATATATGTACGTGCTCTGGCTTAAGCCGAGTAGCCTGCTTGATCTATGTCTATAGATCTTGATGCCTAATATATATACTGTGTCACCAAGGTCCTTCATCGAAAACTTGCCATTCAATGACTCCTTGACCGAGTTCAGAATTGAATCATCATTTCCGATCAACAATATGTCATCCACATACAAGATCAAAAACACTATCGAGCTCCCACTTAACTGCTTGTATAAACAAGCGTCCTCTTTGCTTTTGATGAAACCGAGACAAGTGACGACCTCATCAAAATGAATGTTCCAACTCCGAGATGCTTGCCTCAACCCATAAATGGATCTCTTGAGTTTGCATACCTTACTAGCGCTTGTCGGATCAGCAAAACCCTCGGGTTGTATCATATACACATCCTCGGTTAAATTTGCATGAAGGAAAGCCGTCTTGATATCCATCTGTCATATCTCGTAATCAAAATATGCAGCTATAGCTAGTACGATCCTCACCGACTTCAGCATTGCTATGGGCGAGTAAGTCTCGTCATAGTCAATTCCTTGAACTTGTCCATAATTAACCTTTAGCGACAAGCCGAGCTTTGTGGATCTGAACATTTCCATCCACATTGGTTTTCTTCTTAAAGACCCATCTGCAACCAATGGCTGTTACTCTAGGCGGCAGATCGACCAAGTACTAGACTTGATTCTCATCCATGGACTTCAACTCGGACCTCATGTCCTCCGGTCATGCCTCCGAATCTGGGCTCACCATCGCTTCCGCACATGTGGACATCGCTTTCAAGCAACAATACATCACTCACTCTGCGCAATCTTTCTGACCTCCGCGGTTCCGGTGCCGCTTACACTACGGGTTCCCTGATCGACTCCGGTATGATCTCATCACTAGCCGAGCCATCCCCGAGTGGTCCTCGAATTTCTTTGAGTCGGACCATCCTCCCATTTGCCTCTCGACTGTTAAACTCTTTTTCAAGGAAAACCCCATTTCGAGCAACAAACACTTTGTTCTCTTCCCGGTTGTAGAAGCTATGTCCCAAGGTTTCCCTCGGATATCACACGAATGTGCATTTATCCAACTTGGGTATAAGCTTGTCTGACATAAGTCGCTTGACAAATGCTTCACAACCCCAATTCTTTAGAAAAAGACAAACTAGGACTCTTCCCGGTCCACATCTCATGTGGTGTCTTGTCTACGGATTTTGATGGCACCTATTAAGTGTGAAAGTTGCAGTATCTAGAGCGTATCAACAGAATGACAAGGGTAAATCTGATTTGCTCATCATAGACTGGACCATGTCCAACAAGGTCCTATTCCTCCGTTCCGACACGCCGTTTCGCTGTTGCGTACCCGGAGGTGTGAGCTGAGGTACTATACATCGGCTTTTCAGATGATCATCAAACTCCTGGCTCATGTACTCACGTCCACGGTCAGATCATAGAAGCTTTATAGTCTTGCTGAGCTAATTCTTGATAACCCACAACTACAGGGGACCGCAACAGTTTTCGAGGGTAGAGTATTAAACCCAAATTTATTGATTCGACACAAGGGGAGCCAAAGAATATTCTCAAGTATTAGCAGTTGAGTTGTCAATTCAACCACACCTGGATAACTTAGTATCTGTAGCAAAGTATTTAGTAGCAAAGTAGTATGATAGTAATGGTAACAGTGGCAAAAGTAAAGATAGCAGTTTTGTAGTAATTGTAATAGTAGCAACGGAAAAGTAAATAAGCGAAGCACAATATGTGAAAAGCTCGTATGCATTGTATCCATGATGGATAATTATGTCGGATGCGATTCCTCATGTAATAGCTATAACATAGGGTGACTCAGAACTAGCTCCAGTTCATCAATGTAATGTAGGCATGTATTCCGAATATAGTCATACGTGCTTATGGAAAAGAACTTACATGACATCTTTTGTCCTACCCTCCCGTGGCAGCGGGGTCCTAACGGAAACTAAGGGATATTAAGGCCTCCTTTTAATAGAGAACCGGACCAAACCATTAGCACTTAGTGAATACATGAACTCCTCAAACTACGGTCATCACCGAGAAGTATACCGATTATTGTCACTTCGGGGTTGTCGGATCATAACACATAATAGGTGACTATAGACTCGCAAGATAGGATCAAGAACTCACATATATTCATGAAAACATAATAGGTTGATCTGAAATCATGGCACTCGGGCCCTAGTGACAAGCATTAAGCATAGCAAAGTCATAGCAACATCAATCTCAGAACATAGTGGATACTAGGGATCAAACCCTAACAAAACTAACTTGATTACATGGTAAATCTCATCCAACCCATCACCGTCCAGCAAGCCTACGATGAAATTACTCACGCACGGCGGTGAGCATCATGAAATTGGTGATGGAGGATGGTTGATGATGACGACGGTGACGAATCCCCCTCTCTGGAGCCCCGAACGGACTCCAGATCAGCCCTCTCGAGAGAGATTAGGGCTTGGCGGCGGCTCTGTATCGTAAAACGCGATGAACCTTTTTCTCTGATTTTTATATTTTCCCAAAGTTATCTCCGTGGATTTTCAGGTCATTCTGAGAACTTTTGTTTTCTGCACAAAAAACAACACCATGGCAGTTCTGCTGAAAACAACATCAGTCCGGGTTAGTTTCATTCAAATCATGCAAATTAGAGTCCAAAACAAGGGCAAAAGTGTTTGGAAAAGTAGATACGTTGGAGACATATCAACTCCCCCAAGCTTAAATCTTTGCTTGTCCTCAAGCAATTCAGTTGATAAACTGAAAGTGATAAAGAAAAACTTTTACAAACTCTGTTTGCTCTTGTTGTTGCAAATATGTAAAGCCAGCATTCAAGTTTTCAGCAAGGATTACGAACTAACCATATTCACAATAACACTTAGATCTCATATTTACTCATGTCAATAGCATAATCAGCTAGCGAGCAATAATAATAAATCTCGGATGACAACACTTTCTCAAAACAATCATAATATGATATAACAAGATGGTATCTCGCTAGCCCTTTTTGAGACCGCAAAACATAAATGCAGAGCACCTTTAAATATCAAGGACTGACTAAACATTGTAATTCATGGTAAAAGAGATCTAGTCAAGTCATACCCAATATAAACTAATAGTAATGCATGCAAATGACAGTGTGCTCCCCAGCGGGTGCTTTTTAATGAGAGGGTGATGACTCAACATAAAAGTAAATAGATAGGCCCTTCACAGAGGGAAGCAGGGATTTGTAGACATGCCAAAGCTCGATTTTAAAATAGAGATGAATAACATTTTGAGCGGTATACTTTCACTGTCAATGCAACAACTATGAGATGGTGATATCTTCCATGCTACATACATTATAGGTGGTTCCCAAACAGAATGGTAAAAGTTTATACTCCCCCCCCACCAACAAGCATCAATCCATGGCTTGCTCGAAACAATGAGTGCCTCCAACTGCAATAGCCCTGGGGGAGTTTTGTTTAATTATTTTGATTTGCTTTGATCTTTTTGATCATGGGACTGGGCATCCCGGTTACCAGCCATTTTCTCGTGAATGAGGAGAGGAGTCCACTCCTCTTGAGAATAACCCACCTAGCATGGAAGATACAGTGTGCCCTAGTTGAAACATGAGCTGCTCGAGCATACAAAACAGAATTTCATTTGAAGGTTTGGAGTTTGGCACATACAAATTTACTTGGAACGGCAGGTAGATACCGCATATAGGAAGGTATGGTGGACTCATATGGAATAACTTTGGGGTTTATAGAGTTTGGATGCACAAGCAGTATTCCTGCTTAGTACAGGTGAAGGCTAGTAAAAGACTGGGAAGCGACCAACTGAGAGAGCAACAACAGTCATGAACATGCATTAAAATTAATTTACACCAAGTGCAAGCATGAGTAGGATATAATCCACCATGAACATAAATATCGTGAAGGTTATGTTGATTTGTTTCAACTACATGCGTGAACATGTGCCAAGTCGAGTCACTCAATTAATTCAAAGGAGGATACCATCCCATCATACCACATCATAATCATTTTAATAGCATGTTGGCACACAAAGTAAACCAATATAAACTCATAGCTAATTAAGCATGGCATAAGCAGCTATAATCTCTAAATGTCATTGCAAATATGTTTACTTCATAATAGGCTGAATCCGGAACGATGAACTCATCATATTTACAAAAACAAGAGAGGTCGAGTTCATACCAGCTTCTCTCATTTCAATCAGTCCATCATATATTGTCATTATTGCCTTTCACTTGCATGACCGAACGGTGTGTATAATAATAATAGTGCACATGCATTGGACTAAGCTGGAATCTGCAAGCATTCAACTCAAGAGAGAAGACAGAGTAATATGGCCTCTAGGTTAAATCAACAATCATGCATATGAGAGCCACTAAACAATTTCATTATGGTCTTCTACTCTCGATCCCCAAAAAGAAAGAAAATAAAACTATTTACACGGGAAAGCTCCCAGCAAGCAAACAAGAACGAGAAATCTTTTTGGGTTTTCATTTTAATTACTAATACAAGCATGGAAAGTAAACTAACTAATTTTTTGTTTTTCTTAAGGTTTATCAAACACACAAGAAGAAAGCTTGAAAAAGAAAATTAAACTAGTATGGATAATACAATGAAAGAGTATGAGCACCGACAACCAGAATAGTGTGTGAACATGAATGTAAAGTCGGTGAGAAATATGTACTCCCCCAAGCTTAGGCTTTTGGCCTAAGTTGGTCTAATGCCAAGGACCGCGGCTACTCTCCCCGGTGTAATGAGGAGTGTCATTAGGATACCACTGGCTAGCGATCTCCTCTGGATCCCATTGATAAGATGATGGACGATAAGGGTCCAGTGGAGGTTCCAGCTCAGGCTCTAGAGCGGATGTCTGGCCTCGATGAGCGTACACCGCTTCCGGCAAGACAATATAATTATCTGCAGTTAAATCAAACAACAGAGGCGCGGGCAGGGTAATAATCTCATTATGTTTCTTACTAAATCTCAGGTTATACAGAAGCATCTTATCTTTGTTATCAACAATAAACTCATGATCTACCATGCTCCTGTAAACTAAAAAGGAAAGAGGCAGCATTGTCTCCTCTTTCTCATAATGCCTAATAGGTATCTCAAAATGTTTAGCAAGGCGTGCAGCATAGATACCTCCAAAGATGGGGCCCTTTGTACGGTTTAAGCTTAGCCGTTTAGCAATAACGGCACCCATCCTAAAACTGTCATCACCAAACAAGGCATGGAACAGAATAATAATATCAGGAACACTGAAGTTTCCACTATTTCCATGACCAATTAAGCATCGACTAGCAAATATGGCAAAGTAGTGTAAGACAGGAAAATGTATGCTAGTGATTCTTGCATCGGAACCCTTCTTCAAATCCCCTACAGTAATAGTGTTAACAAAACCATCCACATCTTTATGATGTGGTTCATCTAAGCTGCCCTCAAAGGTATTCTACATACCGCGCAAAAATTACATAATGACATTTCCTTGAACTCATCATATAAATGAAATGATACTGAAGGAGGTGAATTCTTGGGATAATAATAAAAGTTTTGCACAAAAGTATTGGTGAGTAAGAGATACTGATCGATTCAGTCGTGGAGGAAGTCGGTGAGACCCACATTTTCAGCCAAAGAATAAAAATCTTCATAAATCTCGGCTTCTCTCAAGAAATTATCAAAAGGCCATTCACACAGCCGTACTTCCGCTATGCGAGGAAGATTATACTTGGCCCTTTTCCTTCTCTTTAGCTTGTTTATCCTTGGAGCCTTGGCTAGAAGAGCCCCTCAAAAATCTCCTTATCATTTTCTGAAAATTTATGAAATTTTTAGTAACTTCAAAATAAAAGTGAATCAAACTAAACAAGATTGATAGCAACTACTCCCACAAGTGCCTAGAGCCTATATCATGCATTAGAATTACTTGGGACCTCATAAATTTGGCATGCAAGCTCAAGAACAGGGTCACCTATGCAACAAAAATTTGCAATGAATAAAGCACTAGAACAAAAACTAATTGGACCAATGGAGGAGTCACATACCACGCAACAATCTCCCAAAGCAGTTTTGTGAATGGAGCTTTGAGCAAGGAGATCGACAATCGCAGCAAAATGAGATAGAACTCGTGCTTGAGCTAGATGGGGATTTCTTTGGGAGGAAGATGGAGTGTGTGGGTGCAGGAATAAGTGGAGGGGGCACCATGGGCCCACGAGACAGGGGGCATGCCCAGGGGGAGTGGGCGCACCCTCCCCCCTCGTGGCCAGGTGCTTGCCCCCCTGCTATGTTCTTAGTGCCTAAAATCCTCAAATGTTCCTAAAAAATCATACTAAATTTGCAGGGCATTTCGAGCACTTTTATTTTCGAGATATTTTTTATTGTACGGATAATTCAGAAAACAGACAGATAATACTACTTTTGCTTTATTTATTCTAAATAACAGAAAGTAAAAAAGAGGGTACAAAAGGTTGTGCCTTCTAGTTTCATCCATCTCATGATCATCAAAATGAATCCACTAACAAGGTTGATCAAGTCTTGTTAACAAACTCATTCCGACTAACACGGAACTAGAGAAATTTCAAATAACACTAGGTTACCTCAACGGGGATATGAACATCCCCAACAATAAGAATATCATACTTTTTCTTGATGCTAGGAAGAGGAAATTGAAAACCTCCAATAATGATAGTTGGAACTTTTCCAATAGAATTGATGCTATGAACTTGAGGTTGTTTCCTCGGAAAGTGTACCGTATGCTCATTACCATTAACATGAAAAGTGACATTGCCTTTGTTGCAATCAATAACAGCCCCTACAGTATTCAAAAAGGGTCTACCAAGGATAATCGACATACTATCGTCCTCGGGCATATCAAGAATAACAAAGTCCATTAAGATAGTGACATTTGCATCCACAACAGGCACATCCTCACAAATGCTGACAGGTATAGCAGTTGATTTATCACCCATTTGCAAAGATATTTCAGTAGGTGTCAACTTATTCAATTCAAGTCTACGATATAAAGAGATAGGCATAACACTAACACCGACTCCAAGATCACATAAAGCAGTTTTAACATAATTTCTTTTAATGGAGCATGGTATAGTTGGTACCCCTGGATCTCCAAGTTTCTTAGGTATTCCACCCTTAAAAGTATAATTAGCGAGCATGGTGGAAATTTCAACTTCCGGTATCTTTCTTTTATTTGTAATGATATCCTTCATATACTTAGCATAAGGATTTACTTTAAGCATATCAGTTAAGGGCATACGTAAGAAGATAGGTCTAATCATTTCAGCAAACCACTCAAAATCCTCATCATCCTTTGTCTTGGATGGTTTAGGAGGAAAGGGCATGGGTTTCTGAACCCATGGTTCTCTTTCTCTACCGTGCTTCCTAGCAACAAAATCTCTTTTATCATAATGTTGATTCTTTGATTGTGGGTTATCAAAATCAACAGCAAGTTCAATCTCTACATCATTATTATTGCTAGGTTGAGCATCAACATGAACATTATCATTAACATTTTCTCTAGGTTCATGTTATCACCTGATTGTGTTTCAGCATCGGAAATAGAAATATCCTTGGGATTCTCAGGTGTGTCTACAACAGGTTCACTAGAAGCATGCAAAGTCCTATCATTTTTCTTTTTCTTCTTTTTGAAGGACTAGGTGCATCTGAATTATTTCTCTGAGAATCTTGCTCGATTCTCTTAGGGTGGCCTTCAGGATACAAAGGTTCTTGAGTCATTCTACCAGTTCTAGTAGCCACTCTAATAGCAAAATCATGTTTATTATTTAATTCATCGAGCAAATCACTGTGAGCTTTAAGTACTTGTTCAGCTTGAGTGGTAACCATAGAAGCATATTTGCTAATGAGTTTAAGTTCACCTTTAACTCTAGCCATATAATCACTCAAGCATCCTATCTCGAAAGTGTTATTCCTTAATTCTCTACCAACATAAGTATTAAAACTTTCTTGTCTAGCCATAAAGTCATCAAATTCATCTAAGCATTGGCTATGAAATTTAGTAGACGGAATTTCAACTTTATCATATCTATAGAGAGAGTTTACCTTCACTACTTGTGTTGGGTTATCAAGACAATGTGTTTCTTCAACAGGTGGTATATTAAGACCAGGTATTTCTTCAATAGGAGGTAAATTCATAACATCTTCAGCTTTAATACCTTTTTCTTTCATTGATTTCTTTGCCTCTTGCATATCTTTAGGACTGAGAAATAGAACACCGCTCTTCTTCAGAGTAGGTTTAGGAATAGGCTCAGGAGTTGGCTCAATTGGCTCAGGAATTGGCTCAGGAAGAGTCCAATTATTTTTGTTAGTCAACATATTATTCAATAACAATCCAGTTAGGTCGACTATTCTTTTCCTGAAAACACAACCAGCACAACTATCCAAATGGTCCTTGGAAGCATCAGTTAGTCCATTATAAAAGATATCAAGTATTTCATTTTTCTTAAGAGGATGATCAGGAAAAGCATTAAGTAATCGGAAAAGCCTCCCCCAATCTTGTGGGAGACCCTCTTCTTCGATTTGCACAAAATTATATATTTCCCTCAAGGCAGCTTGTTTATTATGAGCAGGGAAATATTTAGCAGAGAAGTAATAAATCATATCCTGGGGACTACGCACACAACCAGGATCAAGAGAATTAAACCAAGTTTTAGCATCACCCTTCAATGAGAATGGAAATATCTTAAGGATATAATAATAGAGAGACTTCTCATCATTAGTAAACAGGGTGGCTATATCATTTAACTTGGTAAGATGTGCCACAACAGTTTTAGATTCATAGCCATAAAAAGGATTGGACTCCACCAAAGTAATTATTTCAGGATGAACAGAGAATTCATAATCCTTATTAGTAACACAATAGGTGAAGTAACAAAAGTAGGGTCAGGTTTCATTCTAGCATTAAGAGATTGTTGCTTCCATTTAGCTAATAACTTCTTAAGATCATATCTATTATTGCAAGCAAAAATAGCTCTAGCAGCTTCTTCATCCATAACATAACCCTCAGGAACAATAGGCAATTCATAATTAAGGGGAGAACCTTCATCATCACTATCATCAATAATTTCGTTTTCAATAATTTCATTCTCCCTAACCCTAGCAAGTTGTTCATCAAGATATTCACCTAATGGCACAGTAGTATCAAGCATAGAAGTAGTTTCATCAAGTATCATGCATAGTAGAAGTGGCATCATCAATAACATGCTACATATCAGAATTCATAGCAGTATCAGGTTTAGGTGTCACAAGCTTACTCAAAACAGAAGGAGAATCTAGTGTAGAGCTAGATGGCAGTTCCTTACCTCCCCTCGTAGTTGAGGGAAAAATCTTAGTTCTTGTGTCTTTCAAGTTCTTCATAGTGATCAGCAGATATAAATCCCAAGTGACTCAAAGAATAGAGCTATGCTCCCCGGCAACAGCGCCAGAAATTAGTCTTGATAACCCACAAGTATAGGGGATCACAACAGCTTTCGAGGGTAGAGTATTCAACCCAAATTTATTGATTCGACACAAGGGGAGCCAAAGAATATTATCAAGTATTAGCAGTTGAGTTGTTAATTCAACCACACCTGGATAACTTAGTATCTGCAGCAAAGTATTTAGTAATGGTAACAGTGGCAAAAGTAAAGATAGCAGTTTTGTAGTAATTGTAACAGTAGCAACGGAAAAGTAAATAAGCGAAGCACAATATGTGAAAAGCTCGTACGCATTGGATCAGTGATGGATAATTATGTCGGATGCGATTCCTCATGTAATATCTATAGCATAGGGTGACACAGAACTAGCTCCAGTTCATCAATGTAATGTAGGCATGTATTCCGAATATAGTCATACGTGCTTATGTAAAAGAACTTGCATGACATCTTTTGTCCTACCCTCCCGTGGCAGCGGGGTCCTAACGGAAACTAAGGGATATTAAGGCCTCCTTTTAATAGAGAACCTGACCAAAGCATTAGCACTTAGTGAATACATGAACTCCTCAAACTACGGTCATCACCGAGAAGTATCCCGATTATTGTCAATTCGGGGTTGTCGGATCATAACACATAATAGGTGACTATAGACTTGCAAGATAGGATCAAGAACTCACATATATTCATGAAAACATAATAGGTTCAGATCTGAAATCATGGCACTCGGGCCCTAGTGACAAGCATTAAGCATAGCAAAGTCATAGCAACATCAATCTCAGAACATAGTGGATACTAGGGATCAAACCCTAACAAAACTAACTTGATTACATGGTAAATCTCATCCAACCCATCACCGTCCGGCAAGCCTACGATGGAATTACTCACGCACGGCGGTGAGCATCATGAAATTGGTGATGGAGGATGGTTGATGATGATGACGGTGACGAATCCCCTCTCCGGAGCCCCGAACGGACTCCAGATCAGCCCTCCCGAGAGAGATTAGGGCTTGGCGGCGGCTCCGTATCGTAAAACGCGATGCAACTTTTTCTTTGATTTTTTCTCTGTGAAACGGAATATATAGAGTTGGAGTTGAGGTCGGTGGAGCATCAGGGGGCCCACGAGACAGGGGGCGCGCCCCCACCCTCGTGGACAGGGTGTGGGCCCCCTGGCCTTGATTCTTTCGCCAGTATTTTTAAATTTTCCAAAAGTTATCTCCGTGGATTTTCAAGTCATTCCGAGAACTTTTGTTTTCTGCACAAAAAACAACACCATGGCAGTTCTGCTGAAAATAGCGTCAGTCCGGGTTAGTTTCATTCAAATCATGCAAATTAGAGTCCAAAACAAGGGCAAAAGTGTTTGAAAATGGAGATACACTGGAGACGTATCAATTCTCAACCTCGTTCTGAAACTGTCGTGGAATTAACACTCAGATGTCCTTAGTGTGAGGACTTGGTCGTGAGGCCAACGCATCTATGTGGTAGCTTAAGAGGGGTTGAGCGGAATCGAGAGACGCAACACAAGACAAGGGTTTAGACAGCTTCGGGGCCCGGGAAACATCATCCGGCAACAACCCTACATGTTGTTTGTGGCAAGGTCTCATTATGCTCACGAGGGAGACGCCTAAATACGGCTCTCCTCTAGTTGTGTCTAGCCCTAGAGATTGTTTCTTGCCCCCCTCTTTGGGATCCCTGCCCCTCCTTATATAAGTTAGAGGGGCGGGTTACATGTGGAGTCCTAGTAGGACTAGGACTAGTCTATCTTTTCTTACAAGTTGAATACAAGTCTGGGTCTTGCTTCCTTGTAAAGGAAATATTCATCATCCCTTTCCTCTTAAGCCGGCCCAACATAACATGAGCCGGCCTTCTAGGCCTTGGGCCTAGTCTTCTATCTGACCCACCGTTAGGGCCATCCGTGAGTCGCCAGGCTCGTGAGTCGTGTGATCCGTGAGTCGTCAAACCCGCGAGTCGCTAGTCTTCCAGCGGGTCATCGGTGAAGCACCAAGTCCGGCCGGGTCATACTTACGGCCGGGTCATACCACGGGGTATATCCCCGACATTAGCCCCCAGTTTAATTTGGATTTATTCATGTTAAACTGATCCTGCAAAATAACTCAAGAACAAATTTAACAGGTTGCGCTCCGGGTTAAATATTCTTGTAAGCCGATACCTGAACATCTTTAAGTCCTTGTCATTTCCTTGTTGATATAAATATGTCCATAACCTCATAGAAAAACCTTATTTAACAGATATGCTTCAACTTTGTCAATGCAAAAAATCCAGATACTTCTTTCTTTTAAAAAATCCGGGTTAACAGGCCAGCTTCAGAATCAATTTGCTGACATTGGTCTTCTTATAGAAAAATATAGTAAGAGGTAATTCACTTGAGTCGGCCTCCAAAACACCGGCTTAAAAAATATTGGTCTTGAAATACTCATCTGACTTTCAACCACCTTGAAGATGTAACACTTACCGATTTGTCATCACCAAAATTGCCGGATTATAAAACAGATGATGCCGGGTCATAATTGTTGTTGACACCGGGTCATCTAATTGATCTTGCTGATTTGCTCAAAAACTGAGAATTATAAGATGTTCCTCCTTTATATGCATATCACCTGTAGCCCCCAAGTGCCGGGTTGTCATGCTTGCAGCAACTTGGGACTTTGTAAATATGATCATGTAAACTTGACCAACAACGTGTAGCCCCCAAGGGCCGGGTCAGTAAGATATTACAGAGCTGGGACTTTGTATATGATTGATTGATAATAACATCATATGATGTAATCTCCACCATGGGGCTTGAACCCACGTCCACAAGGTTAAGAGCTTTGTACTCTACCAACTGAGTAGTGGATCTTTCAATATAATGGATTAAGTCTTGTGTACCTTGAATTTTTGACAGGAGCAATTGGTAGCCCCCAAGGGCCGACTCATTATGATGTGATGAGTCGGGTCTTCAATAAGATGATCAAAAAATTGTCTTTGCATTAGCCCCCCAAGTGCCATGGTGCATGCTGGCAGTGACATGGGACTTGCATATTTGATATAATCCCAATATGAATAATATAGCCCCCAAGTGTAGGGTCGTAAACCTGCAGCGACTCGGGACTATTCCTTCCATTGTAGAATAAATCATATCCATTGATAAAAATAATAGCCGTTGCGCTAAAGCGACTTTGAAAACCTCAATCATAACACTGGTTATTGATAATCACAATAGAAATCCAGCCATGTTGGCTATTCGAGATTTGAATAATATAATCCGGTATGAAAACCTCAATCATTCAATATCATCATGAGAATCCAGCCAGTTTTGGCTATTAAAGATTTGAATACCTCATCGGTTGACAAGTAAATCCAGAGTTTAAATACCTGGCGGCTCTTGGCCGATGACGACTTAATGCGCATTCATTGTAAGCTGGAATTTTTGTAACCCGGTGGCCTATAGCCCTTGAGAAAATCAATAATTGATAACCCTTTTGAGACACCAATTTCAGTGATGAGCTTGGACTGAAGCATTTATATGTCATAATTCTGCAAATCCTGCACAGAGTTTAAACAACATATGCCCTGGCGACTTAACGTCAAGGGCCAGGGCAGGTAACCACCCAAATGTAGTCTTACCCTGCACACAAGTAGATCACAAGAACCCTTGGCGGTTTACTGCTAGGCGGGTGATAATACCTCACATATAACCACTGTGATATTGAATTTGTACTACCGGTTTACATGACCTGTGCAGTAAGGGTGATAACGCAATCTTTAGAAGCCAATGCTTCCACATAGATGATGATTGTCATAAGCTGGCGACTTATAGTCAAAAGTCAAGCCGGGTTAAGCATAAACACTTATATACATTTGAGATAATAAACCAAAAAAGGTCTCAAGTCAAACCCAAAATTGTTCGCAAAAAAGACTTAAAAAACTTAAGGCTTCTGATTCGTATACGACCAGAAAACCATTCCAAAGGGGTTGAGCTAAGATTCGAATACGATCATATAGCCCCCAGTGGCTTTGGCGTTGCCGATCAAGAGGGTACCGACAGCTATGTTCTCTTTGGTTCGAATACGACCTATGTTTGAACAGGAAGCCCCCAAATGACCTTGAGAGTTGTTTAACGACGCTGATTCAAATACGATCCACGTCGGACCCAAAAGAGGTTAAGCTATGATTCAGATACGATCAAGAAGCCCCCTAGTGAGTTTGGCAGTGTGCCGATCAAAAGGGTTTCGACAGCTATGTTCCCAAGTGACCATATATTAGCATTGCACCGACCAAGAGGGTACCGACAGCTATGCTCGATGAGTAGGAAGCCCCCAAGTGACCATAATAAGATAAACCGTAAAGCAGGATACCTATGTTTGAACCGCGCATCATGGCAGCAAGTTCTTTTTGGCAACCGTTAATTTTTCTTAGAACTCAAACTTGCGAGAGATTAATTTTTTTTTTGAACCGGAACTTTAAACCTGATTTGAAAGCTTCAAAAATTTGTGAGGGACAAATTTACCTTGAGCCGGATTTTGAACCGGATTTGAGAGCTTCAGTGCTTTGTGGGAGAAAGATGTCTCTTGAACCAGATTTTAATCCAGAATCCTTATTTTGAGTCGGATTTCTTCTGATGGCTTTTAAATTTTCATCGATCTAGCAGTAATCTCTGGGGCCGGGTTATTTTTCCCTTCAATGACCCGGAGTTCTTGAATTCATTGATACCGGCTAATTTTGCCGAGTCATACCATTGTAGCCCCCGAGTCTCAAGACGAATCGAGGAGTTGGCTTGAGATTCTCCATATTTGACCATAGCAGAAGGTATATATCATTGGCGGTGATAGCGTGATGTGAACCCACAGAAGGTTGACATGACTGCGGCGGGTTATAGATGATCCCGTATGAGCCGTGTCAGCAACTCGGCCAATGGTTCCTTCCAATTGGCTGTTTGAAGTTAACCAAACTGTAGTGGCGGCGACTTGTGCACCTGCCCATTGAGCCATCCAGCGCAGACGGCGGCTGATGATAATTTGCCTCCAATTTATTGAAAGAAAACTGGGTTACCCAAGCAGTGACTTGCTCATACTCAATAAATAGCTCATGCAGACAGGCGTGGCCCGGTGTATTGATGTAGACCAGGCCGCGAGAGACGGACAGTAAAGACGGCCACAACATCTAAGGCGGAACAGACAGATGAACCGGTCGTGGCATTGTAAGCCGGTGCAGACGGGCAAGTTGTCCTCCTTGTTGTAAACCGGCGTGGTCGCGAGAGACGGCCACGGCGTTGTAAGCCGGCGCGGTCGCGAGAGACGGCCACGGCATTGTAAGTCGGCGCGGTCGCGAGAGACGGCCACGGCGTTGTAAGCCGATGCGGGAGTCCATTGAGTAACGACGACCACCAGTGCGAAAAGATGTTGGCATGCCTCCATCTCCATGGTATAATATCACCTTTTGTCATAAATAATTTCCCTGCATAAACAATATTGCAGACCAAAGCAAAGATAAACTTGTTCTTTGACAAAAACAACATGTGTTAATAAAACAAACTTGGATGGATATCACCTGATTTGTTTGGACATGATCCATTTATCGCGACAGAGGTAGCTCAGGCAGACCAGCGACTCAATATAGTTCCCGCGACTCAGGCAGACCGATGACTTAATATAACCCCGGCAGCTCAAAGCGGCAAGGGCGGCTAAACGCGGCTCCGGCGGGTTGATGTAGATTAAGCTGCACAGGCGGCGACTTGCACACACCTGTTCCATAGTAAGCGGACGCAGCTGCAGGTTCTGGAACAGGCTACCACGCGGGGCGCAGAGTGACGGCAACTTGAAGTAGCAGAAGGCCGCGGCGTTGGAAACCATAAGTGTTTAACTCGCTGTATCTGACGGAATAAAAGAATCCGGGGCGGCTCAGCAGACGGCGACTTAGGCCAGTCGGTGATAGCGGATCAAGCGGCTGCCGCGAGGCAAACCCATGGCGACGGCTTAGCACAGGTGAGCCTCAGTAGATGAGCGGCGAAGCAATGGACGCGGAGCCAGCCGGCCGTAGGCGGCGACTTAGAGGTGGCCAGCGGCTCAGCGCAGAGCATGGTGTGTTCAGCTTTTACACTGGTTAGATGGCTCAATATGGCCTCGGCGGCTCAAGCAGACCGGGGACTCAACACGGCACCGGCGGCTCACGCAGAGGCAATTTTGAAGGTGACGACAGCGATCCGGCGCCGACGACTTGCAACGACACGAGCGCATGGCCACGGGAGCAATGTAGCAGGGCAAACTCCAGGCGACGGCATGTGAGGATGAATTTAACTGACTCCTCAAAACCACGTGTTGCATGCAGAATTGAACTATTAGGCTCTTGTGGGCACGTATGCATTTTTCCTTTTGACCCCACGTGGAGTACTTACTGATTGTTGACTCCTCCACAATTGTTGATTTCCTTTGACTACCGTCAAAAGTATTATTTAACTTGTGTCCACCCTTTGAATCTGAGTGCTGCTGGAGCTTGGAGAGGACACGTCCACGTCGTGAGCCTGTAGTCCTCGGAATTCGTATTTACTTCGTATAATTACCATCAGATGCCTGATCTCTGGCACTCTGCAGAACAGTTAGCAGTCAAGATGCGTTGGAACACTGGGGTGAGGCGAGCGCCATGGCGTTGAGCGGCGGACCGGAGAGGCAAAGCAAGACCACGGTGCGCGGTATGGCCATCAGAAACAGACAGCGGCTTGGCAACGGGGCAGGCGGATCGCCGGCGGCGGCTCTCCTGATCCAATGGGGGCTTTAAATTTGCAAGACGGAGACGTGCCTCAACGGCGGCAGGCTGGAGAAGAGCGGCAGCGGATGTGTAAGCGGCTTGAGGCCGCGGGGTCGAGGGCGAGGCGTAGGTGAGGCCGCTTGGCCGGGCGGGCTCAACGGCAATTCGGTCGGGGCTGCTCGCAATGCTTGGAGGCCGGCGGTTTGGGAGGCTCGGCGGCCGGCGGCTCAAAACAGCAGCGACGGCACCCGCGGGTCGTTGATGATGCAGGCCGCTTGGCGCGGGGTCGATGGAAGCAGAAGGCGACCCGGTGCAGCGGCACTTCAGAAGTGCAGCAACGGCGATGGCAGGGCCCAGGCCGGTTGTAATGGCTCAAAGGCACGGACGATGACTTGATGCGGCGCGTGGAAACGAGGCCGGCTCTAGCCACGTTTTGCAAGTGGTGATCGGCTTTGGCAGACGCATCAGTTGGCTAGTGCCTTCACACGTCATAATAGATGATGGAGTAGTAGTTGATGATTGGATTTTGGTCTTCATGCATAAAGAAGTAGCGGCAGATTTGATGGTTGCCTCGGGACTTGACCCCCTCGTGACCACCTGCTACTATGGACACTACGTGTCGAACAACTGCTGCAACGCGGCGGAACGGAAAGGACGACCGCGGCTGCGGCAACTCCGCGGAACCTGTACTCGGATGGATCTTGAACTCCAGTCGGCCTCAGACTCGTGCAGAAGATCTTGCTTCGGACTCGGCGGATTAAAACGACGCGACGGCGACGCACACAGCCCTAATTTTTCCTTGAACGCCAATCTCACAAATTGCACGTCTTCCAAATCGGTTCTTCATCCGGAAATTCACGAACTTCTCAAACCCTTAGAAAAATCCCTTCAAGAACTCAACACCACCGCGCGAGCCCCATGGTGGGCGCCAACTGTCGTGGAATTGTCACGGCAGATGTTCTTAGTGTGAGGACTTAGTCGTGAGGCCAACGCATCAGTGGCGGCGCCAAGAAATGAACGCTGGGTATTCACCCAATTTTGTTTTTGCTTCAAATATAGTATATGAACCAAACAACAGACCACTCAATTTCAGTTTTACAATTAATCACTGCAAAATCTTCAGATTTCTTTAAAAAACAGAGAGAAAGTATACCTTAGTGGATGCTAAACTAGATGTAGATCAGTAGATGGATGCAGAATGACCAAGGCGGAGCCGTGGAGGTGAGCCGGGAGGGGTTGGGCGCCTACTTGGGCCGGGGAGCCGCCAGCCGGGAGGCCGGATGCGGACCGGCGACTGGCGGAGCCGCGCTGCCGAAGAGGTCGGCGCAGAGCGACATAGGGTCGGAGGACATCTGGGTAAGGGCGGGCCAGCAGGGGAGGGAGAGGGAGAGGGCCGCCGGAGGGGAGGGGACAGAGGGGCGAGGCGAGGGAGGAAGGAGAGGGCCGACCTGGCCGCCGGAGCCGGACCTGATTCCAGGGGAGGCTGAATCGGGGGAGCTAGGTTTGGGGAAAGGGGATCAATTGAATCGTGGGCTCGGCCGCTCGGGACAGTACTGAATCGAGGGAGGGAGACGAGCCACTCACGGGCCTATAGCCAGACACTGACTTGATCGTGTCTGCTCCCGTGCGTAGCTTTTTTGCCGTGGCCCTATTCCTTCTACCATATACTTATGTATTAATTTTTTTACGCGAAATACTTGGGTATTCCAGGGAAGTCCCAGGAAGACCCCCAGCGCCGCCACTGCAACGCATCTATGTGGTAGCTTGAGAGGGATTGAGCGGAATCGAGAGACGCAACACAAGACAAGAGTTTAGACAACTTCAGGCCCCGGGAAACATCATCCGGTAACAACCCTACATGCTGTTTGTGGCTAGGTCTCATTATGCTCACGAGGGAGACGCCGTAAATCCGGCTCTCCTGTAGTTGTGTCTAGCCCTAGAGATTGTTTCTTGCCCCCCTCTTTGGGAGCCCTGCCCCTCCTTATATAAGTTAGAGGGGCAGGTTACATGTGGAGTCCTAGTAGAACTAGGACTAGTCTATCTTTTCTTACAAGTTGAATACAAGTCCGGGTCTTGCTTCCTTGTAAAGGAAATATTCATCATCCCTTTCCTCTTAAGCCGGCCCAACATAACATGAGCCGGCCTTCTAGGCCTTGGGCCTAGTCTTCTATCTGACCCGCCGTTAGGGCCATCCGTGAGTCGCGAGGCTCGTGAGTCATCTGATCCGTGAGTCGTCAAACCCGTGAGTCGCCAGTCTTCCAGCGGGTCATTGGTGAAGCGCCAAGACCGGCCGGGTCATACTTCCGGCCTGGTCATACCGCGGGGTATATCCCCGACAGAAACTCTCTGAAGTTTTCAAAAGTTTCTGACTTGTGCCTCATCAAATAGATATATCCATATGTACTCAAGTCACCGGTAAAAGTCACGAAGTACTGATAGCCACCTCTGGCAGTTGTGCTCATTGGACCACACACATCACTGTGTATAAGCTCCAATAGCTCGGACGCCCTCTCGCAACTCTTTGCGAAAGGAGACTTAGTCATCTTGCCGAGGAAGAATGATTCGCATGTCTCGAATGACCCAAAGTCGGACGAAGTTAGGAGCCCATCATCATGGAGCTTCTTCATGCGTTTCAGACTAATGTGTCCAAGCCGACAATGCCAGAAGTATGTCAGATTTATCTCATTAGGCTTATGCCTCTTGACATTCACGTTATCGACCGGTTCCTGTTCCAGATTCAATATAAACTAGCGGGGTCACCCGCGCATTTGCGCGGCTAGACTATTAACTTTTATTACTTGTGACGCCCCCGATTCGACCGTACACTAATCATACACACAAATGTGTACGATCAAGATCAGGGACTCACGGGAAGATATCACAACACAACTCTAGACTCAAAGAAAATAATACAAGCTTTATATTACAAGCCAGGGGCCTCGAGGGCTCGAATACATAGCTTGATTGAAGCAACAATATTTGAGTACAGACATAAGTTAAACAAGACTGCCTTAAGAAGGCTAGCACAAAAGCAACAACGATTGAAGAGGCAAGGCCTCCTGCCTGGGACCTCCTAACTACTCCTAGTCGTCGGTGGTCTCCATGTAGTATCAAGCACCATCGGGTAGTAGTAGACATCGGCGGTGGCATCTGGCTCCAGAGATCCACCATCTGGTTGCATCAATCAGAAAGAAGAAAGAAGGGGGGGAAAGGGTAGCAAAGCAACCATGAGTACTCATCCAAAGTACTCGCAAGTATCAGATCTATACTAAGTATGCATTAGTATCAAATGGAAGGTTTGCATCTATGGACTGAACTGCAGAATGCCAGAATAGAGGGGGAAGGACTAGCCTATCGAAGACTAGCATCTTCAAGAAGCTCCAAGCATCTTACAGCATGTAGAAGAGTGAAGAATAGCATTTTAATATTAAACAAGCATGTTGTAACATTAACGCCCAGAGATCCTTTCTTGACTCCCTACGAGAAAGCAATTCGGAGCCACATATCTCAAGTATCCATTTCTAGTCATAATAGATCAGGATACAAGTCTGAATGTCCGTTACCGTGGACACGGCTATTAATAGATAATCTTCCCTGCAGGGGGTGCACCATGTTTTCCAACACGCTTGATTACTCTGGCCAGACACACTTTTCTAGGTCAATGCCCGGCCTCGGAGGATCAACACGTCGGAGCCTACCTAGGCTCAGTAGAGAGGTCCCCACCGATCTACATCCTAAGCACTCCGGGGTCTGGGCCCATCGCCCGTAGCACTCCGGGTCGTTGTGCGCAAGGGGATAGTAGCACCACCTCTGCCTGGATAGCGCGATCCCGCCCGACCACAATGCTGAACTAGACGTCTGACAAAGCTTCGGCTGATACTACGACGTCGAGGCCCATAACTATTCTCACATGGTGGTTAGTGTGTAAATGCCAGAGGCCAACTCAGAACAAATACCCAAACGATTAGTGTATTAGGGGCTTGCGGAGACGAGCAGAGACTCACGATCGATGTGACCCCGTCGCCCAGTCTCGTGGACTTACGACAAGGGCCCAGAATGCCCAGCCGTGCCACGTAATTATCTTGCGAGTGCTCTCCGGGCCCGCCCAACTTCACCAAGGTCTCAAGCACTAGTATAAAAAGGGTCAAACGTGAAGCACATTAGTGCCGGTTTGTATTAGAGCCGGCACAAATGTATACATTAGTGCCGGTTCCAACGGCTAGCCGGGCCGCTCTCATTAGTTCCGGTTCGTGGCTAACCTTTAGCACCGGTTCGTGCCACGAACCGGTACTAATGAGAGTGGTGGCAGGATGTTGTCAGTCTGGGCCCCCTCCAGCACCTTTAGTACCGGTTCTTGGCACGAACCGGTACTAAAGGTCGTCCTACATAAACCCTTCGTCCACCCGAGCTCGCTCTGTTCTTCCCCTTTCCCCTCTCCTCTCTGTTCTTCCCCTCTTCCTCTCGATCTCATCACACATTTTGCCCAAAATTTGTCAAGATTTGAAGGCCCCCATCCATTCAAATGATCACAAAGGTTAGCAACTTTGTCCTTTCATCTCTCATTGCTAGATTAGCTCTTGCAATGCTTTATATAGTTATTAATTTGTGAGTTTAGTAATTTGGGAGGAAATATATATATGTGCTAGTATTTGATTTATATGCAATTTGAGGTCAAAAATAACACTTAGTTTGCATATGTAGGTGTGGTTTACTTAGTGCCTTCTAAATCTCCGTCGTAACCACCGTCGATCGCCCGCACCATCCCGCCGCCGGCACCACCTTGTGGTGAGCCTCTTGTTCATGAAATTTTATATAAAAAATTGATGTTTGTGTGATTTGGATATATATAGTTACTCGTATAATAATTATCTTACCCGTATGTTGTTTGTTATACATAGTGCCATGGTTTTGATATCCGTCCCCGTCGGCCCTCGTCCTTATTATGATTCGGATGTGGTATATTCTCTTTTAAAACTATTTGTTGCATTTCGTGTTTATGACAAATTATGCCCATCAAGTTGACATAGATATTTTTATCTAGGAGGTATATGAACCGGAAATTCCAACCGACCCTATTGTCGAGAGGTTAAATTTAGTTGAAAGAGAAAACGAGTACTTGAAAGAAAAATTGAAAAGAATTGAAGGGGAGAAGATGGAATTGGAGTTGCATGTTGCCGATGTCGTCGATGATCACAAGATCAAGATGGAGAAAATGCGCTTGAAGATTAGAAAGATTAGAAAATATGCCATCGATAGTGAGGCTTGGTATCATTATGCTGTTGGATCAATTGTTACCTTAGTTGTGATCTTGATCGCATTTGTTGTTGCATTTAAATGCTTTAGCTAGAGAGTTATTTGTTTGTTGCATTTAAGTGTTGTATGAACTTTATGTATGAACTTGTATTAATTTGGTCTATTCGGTGTTGTGTAATGAAGATGAGCCGGCAATGGATGTACGATGACCGATGCTCTCCCCAGTTCGTTGAGGGCGTGCATACTTTTCTACTTGCGGCTGAGGCAAACAAGCGGGCGGATGGTTTTATGCCTTGTCCATGTGCTGGCTGTAAGAATGGTCGCAATTACTCTACGTCAAGAACCATTCACGTCCACCTGTTTGAGTCCGGTTTCATGCCCCACTATAATGTTTGGACCAAGCACGGAGAAAGAGGGGTTATGATGGAAGACAATGAAGAAGAAGAGGACGACGACAGCTATCCTGGCCATGGGTTCCCTGAATACGATGATACAACAATGGGGGAAGAAGCTGAGCCGGTAATGCGGGAAGAAGCTGAGCCGGCAATGCGGGAAGAAGCTGAAGAAGAGGCATCAGATGAGCCCGTTGATGATCTAGGTCGGGCCATTGCCGATGCAAAGAGAAACTGCGCAAGTGATTTGGAGAAGAAGAAGTTGCAGCGCATGTTAGAGGATGACAAAAACAAATTGTACCCGAATTGCGTAGGTGACAAGAAAAAGCTGGGCACCACACTGGAATTGCTGCAATGGAAGGCAGAGAATGGTGTATCTGACAAGGGATTTGGAAAGTTGCTGGTAATGATAAAGGATATGCTTCCAAAGGACAACGAATTGCCCGAGAGTACGTACGAAGCAAAGAAGGCTGTCTGCCCTCTAGGGTTAGAGGTGCAGAAGACACATGCAGGCCCTAATGATTGCATCCTCTACCGCGGTGAGTACGAGGATTTGAACGCTTGCCCGGTATGTGGTGCATTGCGCTATAAGATCAGCCGCGATGAGCCTGATGTCGAGGGCAAGTGCCCCAGGAAGAAGATTCCTGCCAAGGTGATGTGGTATTCTCCTATAATACCACTGTTGAAACGTTTGTTCCAAAACAAAGAGCATGCCAAGGTGATGCGATGGCACACAGAAGACCGTAAGAAAGACGGAAAGTTGAGAGTACCCGCTGACGGGTCGCAGTGGAGAAAAATCGAAAGAAAGTACGGGAAGGAGTTTGCAGATGACGCAAGGAGCGTATGGTTTGGTCTAAGCGCAGATGGCATTAATCCTTTTGGGGAGCAGAGAAGCAACCATAGCACCTGGCCTGTGACTCTATGTTTGTATAACCTTCCTCCTTGGTTGTGCATGAAGCGGAAGTTCATTATGATGCCAGTGCTCATCCAAGGCCCTAAGAAACCCGGCAACGACATTGATGTGTACCTAAGGCCATTAGTTGAAGAACTCCTACAAGTGGGGAATGGAACAGGTGTACGTGCGTGGGATGAGCACATGGGGGAAGAATTTGGCCTAAAGGCATTGCTGTTCGTGACCATCTATGATTGGCCTGCTCTCAGTAACCTTTCAAGACAGACAAACAAGGGATACTGCGGATGCACGCACTGTTTGGATGATACCGACAGTATATATTTGAATAGTTGTAAGAAGAATGTGTACCTGGGACATCGTCGATTTCTTCCGAGCAGGCATCCCGTAAGAAAGAAAGGCAAGCATTTCAAAGGTGAAGCGGATCACCGGACGAAGCCTCGCCACCGTACTGGTGCTAATGTACATGATATGGTCAAGGATTTGAAGGTGATATTTGGAAAGGGTCCTGGCGGACAACCTGTTCCGAAGGACGCTGACGGACGCGCACCCATGTGGAAGAAGAAATCTATATTTTGGGACCTGCCATATTGGAAAGACCTAGAGGTCCGCTCTGCAATCGACGTGATGCACGTGACGAAGAATCTTTGCGTGACCCTGCTTGGCTTCTTGGGTGTGTATGGGAAGACAAAAGATACACCTGAGGCACGGGAGGACCAGCAATGTATGCACGGAGAAGACGACATACATCAGGGTCATGCAAGCTACGCTCTTACCAAAGAAGAGAAGGAAATCTTCTTTGAATGCCTACTCAGTATTAAGGTACCGTCTGGCTTCTCGTCGAATATAAAGGGAATAATAAACATGGTAGAGAAAAAGTTCCAGAACCTAAAGTCTCATGACTGCCACGTGATTATGACGCATCTGCTTCCTGTTGCATTGAGGGGGCTTGAGGGAGTCCTGGACTAGGGGGTGTCCGGACAGCCGGACTATCATCGTCAGCCGGACACCAAGACTATGAAGATACAAGATTGAAGACTTCGTCCCGTGTCCGGATAGGACTTTCCTTGGCGTGGAAGGCAAGCTAGGCGATACGGATATGTAGATCTCCTACCATTGTAACCGACTCTGCGTAACCCTAGCCCTCTCCGGTGTCTATATAAACCAGAGGGTTTTAGTCCGTAGGACAACATAACCATTACAACAATCATACCATAGGCTAGCTTCTAGGGTTTAGCCTCCTTGATCTCGTGGTAGATCCACTCTTGTACTACCCATATCATCAATATCAATCAAGCAGGAGTAGGGTTTTACCTCCATCGAGAGGGCCCGAACCTAGGTAAAAACATCGTGTCCCTTGTCTCCTGGTACCATCCGCCTAGACGCACAGTTCGGGACCCCCTACCTGAGATCCGCCGGTTTTGACACCGACATTGGTGCTTTCATTGAGGGTTCCTCTGTGTCGTCGCCGATAGGCTTGATGGCTTCTTCAATCAACAACAACTCAGTCCATGGTGAGACTTTTTTCCCCGGACAGATCTTCATATTCGGCGGCTTCGCACTGCGCGCCAATTTGCTTGGCCATCTGGAGCAGATCAAAAGCTACGCCCCTGGCCATCAGGTCAGGTTTGGAAGCCTAAACTTCATGGCAGATATACGCGGAGACTTGATCTTCGATGGATCCGAGCCACAGCCGAGTGCGCAGCACTATCACGATGGGCAAGATCTAACTCTGCCGCCGGACAGTACTTTGGAGGCTGCACACGAATCCGCTCCCACCCATGGTTCGGAGCCGATCGCGCAGACCGAGGACGGATGGCTGGACACCGCCTCGGGGGCTGCAACCGCTACGGCGATAGAGCCGAATACTGACCTTGTCCCTTATAAAGCCCGTGACTCTGAGGCACCGGACTCCCTGCCGGACTCCGAACCTCCTGCGCCCCGGCCAATCGAATCCAATTGGGCGCCGATCATGGGGTTCATGGCCGCGGACATCTTTCAGCACTCACCCTTTGGCGACATCCTAAATTTGCTGAAGCATCTCTCACTATTCGGAGAGCCCTGGCCGGACTACGGCCAGGATGGTTGGGATACGGACGACGAAGAAATTCAAAGCCCACCCACCACCCACTTTGTAGCCATTGTCGACGACTTAACTGACATGCTAGACTATGACTCCGAAGACATCGATGGTATGGACGACATGCCAGAGACAATCAAGAACCAGTGCCCATAGGGCACTGGAAGACCACCTCGTCATACGACATATACATGGTGGACACCCCAAAAGAAGGGGACGGCGAAGAAGCAGCGGAGGCAGATTCCCTAAAGAAACAGCCCAAGTGCCGACGCCAGCGGCGCCGCTCTAAATCCCGCCACAGCAAGAATGGAGATTCCGGCACAGGAGATAATAACACACTAGAAAGTGCCGAAGACAACCCCCTCCAGCAAGATTCAGCGCAGGAGGATGCAGAAGCAAGCCTAACAAGAGAGCGGCAGACGAAGAGGTCGAGGATGATAATTACATGCCTCCCTTCGGAGATGAGGCAAGCCTCGACGACGATGATTTGTCGTGCCTGAGGATCCCATCGAACAAGAGCGTTTCAAACGCAGGCTAATGGCCACATCAAATAGCCTAAAGAAAAAGCAGCAGCAGCTTCAAGCTGATCAAGACCTGCTGGCCGACAGATGGACCGAGATCCTCGCGGCCGAAGAGTATGAACTCAAACGCCCCTCCAAGAGCTACCCAAAATGCAAGTTGCTCCCCCGACTAGAGGAGGAAGCATACATACCTTCATCACCAGCGCACAATACGGCCGACCGACCACCTCGTGGTCGCGACAGAGAGGCATCTAGGCCTTCCATCAAGACCGTACCCCGGCACCACTTGAAAGATACGAAGCCACGAGGGAACGCGCCGGACTTGCGCGATATATTGAAGGACAAGGCAAGACAATCCAGATCTATCTATGGATCACGTGGGCGCCCCACGACCCATGACGAACACCGTCGCGCCGGATACAACAACTCTGGCCGGGCCGAACACAGCAGACAACGCTCTCTTGAGCTAGGCCGTGATATTGCTCAATATATAGGCGCCGCACACCCACTATGCTTCACAGACAAAGTAATGGATCATCAAATCCCTGAAGGGTTCAAAACTATCAACATTGAATCCTACGATGGCACAACAGACCCCGCGGTTTGGATCGAGGACTATCTCCTTCATGTCCATATGGCCCGCAGCGACGATCTCCACACCATCAAATATCTCCCGCTCAAGCTTAAAGGACCAGCTCGGCATTGGCTTAACAGCCTGCCCGCAGAGTCAATTGGGTGTTGGGAGGACCTGGAAGCCGCATTCCTTGACAACTTCCAGGGCACATATGTGCGACCACCAGACGCTGATGACCTAAGCCACATAATTCAGCAGCCAGATGAATCGGCCAGACAATTCTGGACACGGTTCTTAACAAAGAAAAATCAAATCGTCGACTGTCCGGACGCAGAGGCCCTCGCAGCCTTCAAACATAACATCCGCGACGAGTGGTTGGCCCGGCACCTTGGACAGGAAAAGCCGAAATCCATGGCAGCCCTCACATCACTCATGACCCGCTTCTGCGCGGGAGAGGACAGCTGGCTAGCTCGCAGCAACAACCTTAGCAAAAATGTTGGCAGTCCGGACACTAAGGACCACAATGGCAGGTCGCGTTGAAACAAAAACAAACGCCCGCGTTAACAGCGACAACAATGAGGATACGACAGTCAACGCCGGATTAAGAGGCTCTAAACCCGGTCAGCGGAAGAAGCCATTCAAAAGAACCACTCCGGGTCCGTCCAATTTGGACCGAATACTCGATTGCTCTTGCCAGATACATGGCACCCCCGAAAAGCCAGCTAACCACACCAACAGAGATTGTTGGGTATTCAAGCAGGCAGGCAAGTTAATTGTCGAAAGCAATGACAAGGGGCTGCACAGTGATGACAAGGAAGAGACCCGGCCGCCGAACAGTAGAGGACAGAAGGGCTTCCCCCCACAAGTGCGGACGGTAAACATGATATACGCAACCCATATACCCAAGAGGGAACGGAAGCGTGCACTGAGGGACGTATATGCGATGGAGCCAGTCGCCCCGAAGTTCAATCCATGGTCCTCTTGCCCGATCACTTTCGATCGAAGAGACCATCCAACCAGTATCCGCCATGGCGGATTCGCCACATTGGTTTTAGACCCAATCGTCGATGGATTTCACCTCACGAGAGTCCTGATGGACGGCGGCAGTAGCCTGAACCTGCGTTATCAGGATACAGTGCGCAAGATGGGCATAGACCCCTCAAGGATTAAACCTACAAAGATGACCTTCAAAGGCGTCATACCAGGTGTCGAGGCCAATTGTAAGGCTCAGTCACACTGGAAGTGGTCTGCGGATCCCCGGATAATTTACGAAGCGAGGAGTTAATCTTCGACATAGTCCCGTTCCGCAGCGGCTATCACGCTCTGCTCGGACGAACCGCGTTCGCAAATTTCAACACGGTGCCGCATTATGCATACCTCAAGCTCAAGATGCCAGGCCCTCGTGGAGTCATCACGGTCAATGGAAATACGGAATGCTCCCTCCGAACGGAGGAACATACAGCGGCTCTCGCGGCTGAAGTACAGAGCAGCCTTCTAAGGCAGTTTTCGAGTCCGGCCGTTAAACGACCGGACACGGCCAAACGCGCCCGGAGCAACATCAACCAAGACCACCCGGCACGTTCCGAGCACGTGTAGCAATGCGGCCCCAACCCCAGCCCTCACATGATTGCAAGACCAGCTCTCCGCGTACATCATTACGCTCTGGAGATACCATGGGCATAGGGGGAAGGGCACGACCACAACAGACCCAGAGTGCGGCTCAACCACACCAGGGGCTCCCAAGTGCGTCGCTCTTTTTATTTTTTATTTTTCCTTCTTTTTATACACAAGACTCCGTTCACCAGAGGCCCTGTCCGGAGGCGAGCTGCCGAACTCACGATGCAACAGCCAGGGAGGGACAAAGGCTGCAACGAACAATCAGGTGGTCTCCATTACTTGCATTAAATTTGTTAAATCCACCATTCTGCAGCCTACCCCTGGAAGGAGACACGTCTAATTAGTCCAATCCTTTGCTTACCGCACTATTTGTATCATTCCGCATTCATAGCAGAACTCCTTAAATAAATAATGCAGCACTTTTTTGCCTATAATTGCATTACTTTACATATATGTTCATTAATGACATCTTGCACCCGTATATTTTGGTACGGCCGAATACACCAGGGGCTTATATTCCCCGCATTATGGTGTGATAAGTCCGCACTCTTTCACAAGTGCGGCACCCCGAACTTATAGCATTATATGAATCGGCTCCGAATCATGTCTTGGGTCAAAATTTGGGTTTGCCCGGCTCCCATGTTTTGGTACCTTACGTTCCGTCCTGTCGGCTAAGGTAGCACTGGGAGAACCACTGCGATTGCGCCCCGGTTGAGCTGGGCGAGCGCCTCAGTGGAGAAAGCTAAAACTGACTGTCATGATAAGGCGAGAGACTGGTCGCTGTTCGAGAGGTCTTTTCGAGTCCCTAAAGACTTACGCTGCTTTGAGCGAAGAACCGGATAATGTCCGGCCAAGGCGTGGATAGCGCCCCAAACTCGGTCTTCCGAATACTAGGGGCTTCGCTGAAATTTAAAATTATAGAATTCTATGGCTAAGTGAGAGTGTTCAAGCATCATAAGTCCGGTTACCTTGTTCGTTGTGTTGGGCGCCTCCCTAGATGGACCCAAGAATGGGAACAAGAGCGCTCAAGTTTATCCCGAACACCCCAGCACTCGTGGCATGGGGGCTGAAGCTGACGACTTGCCATCTCTCAGATTTAATAAACGGCCGCACAGAAGGTAATATTTTAAATTAATCAGCATTGCTTAGAGCATATGAACTAAGTTTTCAGCGCACAGGATAACACATAGCGAGTTTACTCAAAAATTACATCTCTGGGGCACTCATCCGCAATCCTGCGGGCACCCTTCAGGACATTCTTATAGTGCATTTCGGGCGTGCGATACTCCTTGCCCGCTGGCGGCGCGTCAGTGATAAGCTTCTCCGCATCCAGCCTGCCCCAATGCACCTTTGCACGGGCAAGGGCCCGACGAGCACCTTCAATACCGGCGGAACGCTTGATGACCTCCACCCAGGGGCACGCATCCACCAGCTGCCGCACGAGGCCGAAGTAGCTCCCAGTCATGGCCTCTCCAGGCCACAGCCGGACTATGAGGCCCTTCATGGCCTGCTCGGCTACCTTGTGGAGCTCGACCAGCTGCTTCAGCTGGTCGCTAGGGGGCACCGGATGGTTGGCCTCAGCGTACTGAGACCAGAAGACCTTCTCCGTTGAGCTCCCCTCCTCGGCTCGGTAAAACGCGGCGGCATCGGATACACTGCGAGGCAGATCTGCAAACGCCCCTGGAGAGCTCCGAATTCGGGTAAGTAATAGGTAATTTACATTAACATGCTTGCTTTGCATGCAAAATGCCTTACCCACCGCTATCTTCTTCACCGCCTCAATCTCCTGGAGGGCCTTATGGGCCTCGGCCTTAGCGGCTTTGGCACTTTCAAGAGCCGAGACAAGCTCGGACTCTCGAGTCTTCGAGTCACGCTCCAAACTCTCATGTTTTTCCATGAGAGCCTGGAGCTCTTGCCGCACCTCCGCCACCCGCGCCTCCTGTTTCTCTCGCTCCATCTGTTCCGCGGCCGCATTGCGTTCGGCCGCGGATACGACCTCCTTCAGGGTTGCCACCTCTTTCGTGGCACCTGCAGTACCCACGTTATCCTTGTTATTCTAATTGCAACCGAAATCCTTTTCTATAAGGTACAAATTCAAAGATGGTATTACTCACCTTCTTTGTCCTCAAGCTGCTTCTTGGCAAGGCCGAGCTCTCGCTCGGACCGCTCGAGGTCCTGCTTCAATGCACCAACCTCCGCAGTCAGTGCGGCAGAGGTCAGCAGTGCAGCCTGCAAACCCATATTGACACAATTTTTAGCATTCCTGCGTATATCTTTTTTAGATCCTCAATCCGGTTTTTCTTTCTGAACACCGAACCGAGCATCAGGGGCTACTGTCTATGCGGTATTACATTACATATTTTTAACTTCTTACCTCAAAGCCTATTAGAAGGCTACTGCAGGCTTCGGTCAGCCCGCTCTTGGCGAGCTGAACCTTCTGAATCACCGCACTCATGATAGTGCGGTGTTCTTCCTTGATGGAAGCGCCTTTGAGCGCCTCCAACAAGTTGTCCGGCGCCTCCGGTTGGACGGAGGCCGCCTGTGTCACGGTCTTGCCCTTCTTGCGAAGGGGCCGCCTGCCGGACTCCGGAACCACTGCGGGTTCCGGCGTGGAGTCCGGCGCAAACTCCGGGAGGCTGCCTTGTGGCGCCTCCGGAGCCTCCTCCTGATGGGTCCCTTCCCGGGATCCCACCTCGGCGTCCTCAGCGTCGTGAGGGGTGGAGGCAGTCGGGATGGAATCCACATCCGACGGAGCCAACGACCCGCTCGACGAAGCGGGGAGATCATCATCGGCCGGACTGCAGGCAGTGTGCGGCATTAGAAGGACACTATGTGACGCAAAAGAGAAATTATAAATCCTTCAGGAATACGGATACTTATGATCTGGCCGGAGGCCTGGCCCTGGAAGGCCACTCTTCGTCGCCAATGTTGGCGTTGGCGGAGCTGTCCGGGGGAATAGTCCTTCCCCTCTTGGACCCTTCGGCCTCCCCAGTTGGGGAAGCCTTCCTCTTCCTCTCTCCTTCCTCTGGGAGAGAGTCCTCTTTCTCCTCCTCATCTTCGGGGGAGGAGTCCGGCTCGGAGCCATCGGACGATGAGTCCGATATCACTTAGCGCCAGGAACTTTTTCGAGTTCCCGTGGCCTTTTCTTGGCCTTCTTCTCCGGCACCACATAGAGTGCCGGGACCAGCAGCCCCGTTAAGCGGGCGTCCGCTGGGTCTTCGGGAAGGGGAGCCGGACAGTCTACCTGTCCGGACGTCCTCTGCCAGTCCTGTCAAAGGCATTGGGAGTTTTTGGATCCCACGTAGAGTCAAACTATGAAAGAAACAACTGTCCCATAGAGGATAACGAAGCTTACCTCACCGGCCGGGCGCTGGGTGCTGAATCCGCGATCTTCCATCGCGGACGCGGGGGCTTCTCCGCCCTTGAACAGCACCCTCCAGACGGCTTCGTACGTCGTGTCGAAGAGCCCGCTCAGAGTCCGGTGCTGCGCCGGATCGAACTCCCACAGGTCGAAGGCCCATTGTTGGCAGGGCAGAATCCGGCGGATGAGCATGACCTGGATTACGTTGACAAGCCTGAGCTTCTTGTTCACCAGGGTCTGGAGACAGGACTAGAGTCCTGTCAGCTCGTCCGAACTGCCCCATAGCAAGCCCTTCTCTATCCAGGAGGTGAGCTCATCGGGATACCAGATCTAAACTCGGGGGCCGCCGCCCATTTTGGGTCGCGCGGCTCGGTGATGTAGAACCACCCCGATTGCCATCCCTTGATGGACTCCACGAAGGCCCCTTCGAGCCAGATGACGTTGGGCATCTTGCCCAGCATGGCGCCTCCGCACTCCGCTTGGACACCCTTCACTACCTTCGGCTTGACGTTATAGGTCTTGAGCCACAAGCCGAAGTGGGGCTGGATGCAGGGGAAGACCTCGCACACGACGATAAACGCCGTGATGTTGAGAATGAAGTTTGGCGCCAGATCGTGGAAATCCAGGCCGTAATAGTACATGAGCCCCCGGACAAAGGGATGCAATGGGAAGCCTAGTCCGCGGAGGAAGTGGGGAAGGAATACGACCCTCTCATGGGGCCTAGGAGTGGGGATGAGCTGCCCCTTGTCGGGCAGCCGGTGCGCGATATTGCCGAAAAGGTATGAGGCGCTGTGCAGTTTTACGATGTGCTCCTCCGTAATGGAGGAGGCCAGCCATTTGCCTCCCGCTCCGGACATGGTCAGAGAAGGTCGAGACGAGGTGCACGGGCTTGGGCGCTGGAGCTCGAGAGTGCGTAGAGATGGATAAGCAAAGGAGGAAGAAGGCGCAGGTAAAAAGGGTGGATCCTTATCCCCTTATATATGGGCGGACGAAAACTGTGCGTCCCCACCGGCCTGCTAAAACTCGCTTATCTCCCAAGCGCCACCATCAATGGCGCGGTTGGGTTACCCACGTCCGTATTGATGAGAATCCCGGAATAAGGGGGACACGATCTCTGCTTCGACAAGACGTGCCAAGGAAACCGCTTCGCTAAACGCGCTGAGGTGGTATAATAAAAAACGATTCCAGTAAAGGCTTGGTGGTGGTGTGACGTCATGCCACAAAACACATCAGCAGATTGAACTTGTGAACATAATATTCTCTCTACGGTGGTATGTGGAATTTATTTTGCAGAGCCGGACACTATCCTGGTGTTCACAATCTTCTATGAATTATTCGGAGGAGGAACCCGCCTTGCAATGCCGAACAATATGCGCGCCGGACTCATCGTCATTGAAGCCTGGTTCAGGGGCTACTGAGGGAGTCCTGGACTAGGGGGTGTCCGGACAGCCGGACTATCATCGTCAGCCGGACTCCAAGACTTGGCGTGGGAGGCAAGCTTGGCGATACGGATATGTAGATCTCCTACCATTGTAACCGACTCTGTGTAACCCTAGCCCTCTCCGGTGTCTATATAAACCGGAGGGTTTTAGCCCGTAGGACAACATAACCATTACAACAATCATACCATAGGCTAGCTTCTAGGGTTTAGCCTCCTTGATCTCGTGGTAGATCCACTCTTGTACTACCCATATCATCAATATCAATCAAGCAGGAGTAGGGTTTTACCTCCATCGAGAGGGCCCGAACCTGGGTAAAAACATTGTGTCCCTTGTCTCCTGTTACCATCCGCCTAGACGCACAGTTCGGGACCCCCTACCCGAGATCCGCCGGTTTTGACACCGACAGGGCTTCTACCGGAAAACGTTTGATTAGCCATTGTGAAGCTATGTGAATATCTCAATGCAATCTCTCAGAAGGTAATCGATCCAGAAATCATACCAAGGTTACAGAATGATTTGGTGCAATGTCTTGTCAGTTTCGAGTTGGTTTTCCCACCATCCTTCTTCAACATCATGACGCACGTCCTAGTTCACCTATGCGAAGAGATTAATGTTTTGGGTCCTGTATTTCTACACAATATGTTTCCCTTTGAGAGGTTCATGGGAGTCTTAAAGAAATATGTTCATAACCGTGCTAGGCCACAAGGAAGCATCTCCAAGGGCCATCAAAATGAGGAGGTCATTGAGTTTTGTATTGACTTTATTCCTGACCTTAAGCCGATTGGTGTTCCTGAATCGCGGCATAAGGGCAGACTGGATGGAAAAGGCACGCTAGGAGGGGAACAAATAATATGTATGGACGGACATTCTCTCACTGAAGCACACTACGCAGTTCTACAGAATTCCACCTTGGTGGCTCCGTATATGGGTGAACACAAGAATTTGCTACGCTCCAAACACCCGGAGCGGTCTGATGACTGGATTACACGTGAACAAACCAGGAGTTTCGCCAGCTGGTTGCAGACACGTACCATGCATGACACCTCTATTGAAGATGACTTGTACTTGCTGTCCTAGTTACCATCTTCGAATATAATGACTTTCAAAGGGTACGAGATAAATGGTAATACATTTTACATGATCGCCCAAGATAAGAAGAGCACCAACCAAAATAGTGGTGTCCGCTTTGATGCAGAGACCAAGACGGGAAAGGAAACATATTATGGTTATATACAAGACATATGGGAACTTGACTATCGACGTGGTTTAAAGGTCCCTTTGTTTCGGTGCAAATGGGTCAATATGACACGAGGCGGGGTAACGGAAGACCCGTAGTACGGAATGACAACAGTGGATCTCAACAATCTTGCGTATGCAGACGAACCATTCGTCCTAGCCAATGATGTGGCACAGGTTTTCTATGTTAAGGACATGTCTACCAAGCCAAGAAAAAGAAAAGATAAGGAAGCGAATGCATCTTACGATGAGCCAAAGCGGCACATAGTTCTTTCTGGGAAGAGAAACATCATGGGAGTGGATGACAAGACAAACAAGTCAGAAGATTATGAAAAGTTTGATGAAATTGCTCCATTCACAGTGAATATTGACCCAAGCATCCCGTTAAATGATGAAGATTTTCCATGGTTACGGCGCAAAGGGACACACGTGAAGAAAAAGTTTCACACCCAAAGATCTGGGATGTGATCGGCTTCACTATCATCACTTTCTTTTGTTTTTCACACCCAGGAGGGAATGTCTGTAATAGTTAGGGTAGTTATGTGTTTTGGCATTTGAAACGCGAAGAAACTTTATGTGCAAACAAATTCTTTTCATGCATTTACTGATTTTTTTTCCAGCTAAATGACCCTGAAATTGAAAAGCATTTCAAATGAACTCAGAAAAGGTTGAAAGTTGGCATGGTATCATAATTTCATACAAATAGCATGTGCAAGAAAGTAGAGAGGGTTACGGCAAAAACTGGATGCACCTCGTGTACAAAATGGACAATCTCTTTCGAAGTATCAGGGTTTCCGACGAAAACTGAAATGTTACAAAGGCATTTCATTTTTTAAATAACCTAAGCATTACTAAATTGAATATAATGATAAAACACACTAATATTAAACATAAGAAAAAAGAATCACTGAAAAAACTTTTTTCAAAGTTAAGTTATTCACAAACTAGTGATTCACACAAATTTCAAATAATTCAAAATTTAAACTATTCAAATTTGAAATCTACCAGCACTAACAGAAAGTTTGTAATTTTTTGTACCTAAAGCAAAAATATTCACAAAGAAACTCTAAATACAGCAAAAAACAACTCAAAAATAAATAAAACAAAAATAAATAAAGCAAAAAAAATTAAGAAAAAAAAAGCCCGCCTACAGGGCCAAAGCGGCCTGCATACGACTAGCGACACAACCTTTTGTTGGGCCAGGATGCAGGCCCGCAAAGGCCCAGTAGGCCCACTGGGCGAAAAGGACAGGTAGGCCCAGTAGGCGTGGTTAGGAGAGGAGCTCGAGAGAGCTACCGCACTGGGGCTTATAAACCAGTGCGGTAGCCCCTCGACTAGCGAGGTGGTACTAAACTTGCCGCACCGCACCTGTGCCAGCGCACCCCCTTTAGTACCGGGTCCTGGCACAAACCGGTACTAAAGGGGGGGCTTTAGTACCGGTTTGTGCCACCACCCGGTACTAAAGGGGGTCGCTTCCTGCCGCTTGGCCTGGCCAAAACAGGCCTTTAGTACCGGTTGGTGGCTCCAACCGGTACTAAAGGTGCCTTCTATATATACAACAGGTACGAAAATTTCATTTTCCCTCTGTTTGTTCCTCTGTTTCCATCGTCGCCGCCCCCGTACCCGTCGCCGCCCTCGTCTCCGTCGCCGCCCCCGTCCCCGTCGCCGCCCCCATCCCCGTCGCCGTCGCCGCCCCCGGGCCCGTCCCCGTCGCGCCGTCCCTGCGTCGCCGTCGCCGCGTCACGCCCTGGCCCGTCACCGCCCCCGGCCGTCGCCTCGCCGTCTCCGTCGCCCCGCTGTGAGCTCTCCCCCTCTAACCCCTCTCCCTCGCCCCCGGCGGCCACCATGGGCGCCGCCCCTCCCCGAGCCCATACACACACACACACAAGCATGCATGATGAACACACACACACACACACGTACATATGTATGAATTAATGCATGTATATATTAGTATATACGTATTTTGTATGTTTAATTAATTTAGATTATTTAGATTATTATTTTTTCACTATTATATATGTATGAATGCATGTTAGATGGAAATAATTAGTGTTTAATTAGTATGGAAATTTTTTATATAATGTTGTTTTTCAGTTTTTTAATGGATGTATAGAAGTTGTGTTTTCTGTTTTTAGTGTTAGATGCTTAATTAGTATGAAATAGTATATAGATTTTTGATATATGCAATGATAGCATAATTAGTGTTATATAGAAATGTTAGAAATTTTAGTTATCAAAATCCAATCATTAAAAAATGTTACTTTTTGCGGGCATATAGCTAGTATTTATTCTCGACGATGCCCGGCCCGCATCCTCGCCGTCGACCCGTCCGCGGCGACGTCCAGCCGACCCATGTCCGGGACTGGGCTCCGCTGGGCTGGCACTGGGAGGTGCTGCCTGGAGGGGCGCGCCGCTTGATGAGGAACCCGGCCCCGGGTCCCGTCGTCGACCCTGATCTCGTTTGGTGGCATTCGCTTGGGCCAGTTTCGGTGCGGAGGGACCCGGCCCCGCCGGAGGTGGTACGTCGCCGTGTCAGGAAGGAGGACGAGCACGTCCATCGCTACATGGTTGCGTTAGAGGGCGGCATGTTCTCCAATACCTGGCAGTTTCTTCGAGGATCTCACTTCAGCTATGATCCTGTGAGGGTTCCTTCTCTTTGGGTGTCCACCGCCCGCGCCGCAGGAACCGCGAGTGTCCTAGATTCTTCTGTAGTATTCGATCTTTATTAGCTACCTAGCCAGTGATGTACTATATATTATTCGAGACGATGTATTCGAGATTATATCTATTATTCTAGACGATGTATTCGAGATTATATCTATTATTCGAGACGGTGTAATTTGAATACTAAATTGTTTTATATTTCTTTTGGATTAGTTAAATAAAAGCTATGGCAGACAATACCGACAGAGAGGGAGAACAGACCATGTTCGATATGATACGCGGGCCAGATGATGATCAGAATGAAGAAGATTATGACGGCTCCGAATTTCTAAACAACACCGGAGAGGGTGATATGATATTCGATCGCGATGACCGAATTGATGAAGTCATGAACTACGATTATGACGATGACGAAGAACATGTTGATCCTGAAACAATAAAGACCGGCGAGGTATATATATTTATATAAGCAGGCATCTAGTGATCATCACATGTTTTAAATGACTTGAAGATATATTAACGAATCGATCTTTGTTCTTTCAGCCATCCGGATCGAGCAAATCTTCAGGAAAAAGGACGAAACGAGGCCCGAACAAAAAGTTGAAGCAGGGCGTAAAGTACAATATCGAGGCATGCAGACCTAATGGCGAACCATTAGCGCCTAAGAAGATTGCGGACAAGTTCGTTCGTCAATGCGGAGTTCTTGTGAAGGACCAACTCCCGATCAAACTTCAAGAATGGAGAGAGCCAGCAAAGCCACGTCCAGATGTTACTTTTGTCGACAAGAATCAAAAAGATCTGCTTTGGGATACTCTCATGGAACATTTCACCCTACCAGATCATTTCACAGAAGCAGATGTGCAGAAAGTCCAGGACGCTGCTCTTAGGAAGATGGCGGTTGCAGTCAAGAACCACAAGAATCGTGAATGGAACAAGTACATCAAGGGAGGAAGGAAGACTCCGGTATTCGAGGGAACACTAGAGAACCAACGTGCTCATTGGGACGATTTCATGAAATTCAAGGATTCGGAATTAGCTAAGGAACGGTCGAGAATAAACAAGAAGAATGCCAAAAATAGGATAAGTTCCATAAGCTGGGGCCAGGTGGCTATGCGGTGGCAATGCCTAAGTGGGATAAGTCTGAGAAAGAGATGGAGGATGCAGGTATCACTCCGGTTACTAAGAGCTGGCCCCCCAGGGTCAGGACTTGGTTCTATGCGCATGGGGGTGAGTTGGACCCGGAGACAGGCAATTGTTTTGACGAGGGCAAGTCTAAAGGGAGCCGATGATGCGATACTTGTTGCAATAGAAGAGGCACGATCGGGGGTGTTCCAGCCCAACAAAGAGAACGACGAGCTTACGCGTGCCCTGGGAAATCCTGAACACCCGGGAAGAACACGAGGCAAGGGCGCTATTCCGTGGTATGAGGGGTTTTCAGAATGGAACACCGACTATAGAACCCGTGCGAGAAAGAAGATTGCGGAGCAGAAGAAGAGGAAGATGGAGGAGGAGCAGAGGAAGCGGGACTATGAACGCCTTCAAGGCCTAGAAGCAAGTCAAGCGGAATTGGCAGTCAAATTCAAGTGGCAGCAGGAGCAGATCGACTCACTTACCCAGCAAAGGGGGTCTCAGCAGCTGCAGCAGCTAGCGGATAATCCAGCATTGGATAGCACCGCCCCATCCATGCCGAGAAGCAGCGTGGGTTCCGCCCCGGACGACGCAATGCTGGGTAGATACCCCATGGATGACATCACGGAGAACACTAACTGCGAGCTACACGTCAAAATGAAGAACATATCCATGAAGGTGGCGGACGGCGTTGCTTTTACAAATCCCCCCGAGGCAACCTTCCATTGCAACCCGATTCCAGCAGGCTATGCTCGTGTCTTGGTTGATGAGGTGGTGGACCCACCATATTCGGAGCTACAGCTTGACATTCCTGGAGGTGACGACGAGCGCTTTCTCGGAAAGGCCAAACATCGTATCATCCTATGGAAAAAGGATTGCATCGTCTTTCGAAGGCCACCGACACCGCGTCAGCCGACTCCTCGTCGAAGTCCGCCACCGAGTCAGCAGACTCCCGCTCCTGCAAGTCCACGAAGTCCGGCAAAGTGTCAGGCCACTCCTCCTCCAAGTCCGGCAAAGTGTCAGGCCAGTCCTCCTCCTCCAAGTCCACCACAGCGTCAGACGTCCACTCCTCCTCCAAGTCCGGCACAACCTCAGGCCACTCCTCCTCCAAGTCCGGCACAGCTTCAGGCCACTCCTCCTCGTCCAACTCAGCCCCGTCAGCCGTCTCCGCCGCCTCAGCAATCGCAGAAGAGACACCCCGCAGCTATGGTGCGTAGTGGTCCGAGTCGAGGTAGTATAGGAAGTACAGGTGGAGGCAAGCGATACAAATATGGTCCAAGCCTCACGCCTCTTCTGCAGAGGGCTTATGACAGGTCCGAGGAGGAAATCGCAGCCATATCGAAGGCCGAGGTGGAAGCCCATTTTGCACCGAAACTGCCACCGCCGCCAAGGGAGAAAGTGCCTGAGGAAACGATTCACCACTTCATTCGTATGGCTCAACCACCAGCTCCCAAGCCTGTTGACACAGACTATGAGCGCCACATCAGGAAGTTAAATCGAGCATGTCTACAAAAGGAGGCGAGCTTGGGATCGAGCAAACAAGAAGCAGCTGTCAAACAATGCGGGAAAACTATTCCCCAGCTGGGAGAACAAGCGGCGCAATCGATCCCCTCGCTTGTTGTGACAATAACACGTGACAGTACGCTCGCCCAATATTATTGTGGGCAAACAGTTTACGTTCCTGAGGTGGGCAATTTTGTAATAACGGAGGAGCATATAATGCAGGCTGAAGTTCTCAACATCACTGTTGGACAACTCCTCGAGATCGAGCCCATGCCTGTGCTTAGAGAGGATGAAATAAAACGGAAATATGTCCGGGGCCAGCCTTTGGTCGAGCCAGACAAGGTCAAGAACCTCCCAACGAGAATGTATGAATTGCATCAATGGTACATGAACATTACCAAGATTTCAGATCGATTGTCCCTCATGGTGAATGTCAAGGAGGAGCATTACTTCCATGAGAAAGCTCTGTCTGTTAAGTATTCTGAACTGTTTCAGTTATACAATCAAGACGCACTCGACAAATCTATTGTCAGTTGCTATTGTCTGTAAGTGATTTCTTTCTGTAATTTAAGTCTCAAGCTAGCTGTAGTGATCCTTTTGATCAATCATTACCTGTAATTATCCTCACTATATTCTTTTCTGTGGTATTATGCAGGATGAAGATGTATGAAATGAGAAAAGGTGGACGCTTTGGCATTGGGTTCATTGACCCAAACACCGTTAATGAATACACATGGCTAATAAATCCACATCATCAAAAGAACGTAGAGGACAACATGCTAGAGTTCTTGAAGCGCCTCAAATACAATGAAGATATACTACTTCCTTACAACTTCCAGTGAGTCACACTGGCTTGTACTACAAATTCTCTGTTTTTGCCTACTAGCTAGCTACATGTTTTTGCTTACATATGCCCGCTTAATTAAGACATGCAAATGTGTGTGCATGCAGATTTCACTGGATCTTGTGTATCATTAAAGTTGACGCCGGAACAGTTGAAGTACTGGACTCACTACTCAAAGCAAAAGCTAACTATAACATCTTGTTTGGGATAGTCAACAGGTAATTTCAATCATTATTAACTATATATCTCGGCCTATTTAGTTCGTCATTTCATGATATGAACTATTTAATAACCCCTTTATTCATTTTCTTTGTCGGCGGGCAGGGCTTGGGCAAGGTTCATCAGCGTCACGGAAGGCGAATGGAAAAAAAAAGCTTAAATGGTTTCGACCCAAGGTAAGTAATTAAGTAGTACTAGCTAGCTAGCTAGCTGCCATCTCTTTAATTATCATGCTTGATTAATTATTATCTAATCAAATTCCATTCTCGTAAAGGCTCTGAAGCAGACGCAGGGGACTGATCTGTGTGCATTCTGCGTTTGCGAGCACATTCGCATGATGGCGTCCGAAAGAAGCAGATCTCAAAGACAGGAATGGGTACGCTTGTCAGAACACTATTCATAATTTTTACACCATTATCGATATCTAGTCACACAGCTAATACACATGCATATTGATCTCCTTCTTAACAGTTCAAAGAGGTGCGGGAGAAGCTCCTAGAAACGGAGCGCGTAGAAGCACTATTACCCGCTACCGCCCCCATGAAAACCACTTCCAATTGTCATCGTGCTCCGAAGGCACCAATTAGGCTAATGCCACTGGCTCCGAAGGCAACATGCATATGTAGGAGAAATTGTATATAGCTATACATGTGTGTATGTGCGAATTAATTAATATGGTGGTTTGTGAGACATTGATGATATATATATGCATGATTGGTTCTACTAGAAATTCTATATATATATATATATATATATATATATATATATATGCATAACATGTACAATGTGTAGTATCGTAAAATACCAGCAAACGAAAAAGAATTAAAATGGAAACACAAAATTAAATGAAAAATAAATCATAAAACTAAAAAAAAAACCTTATAGTACCAGTTGGTCTTACCAACCGGTACTAAAGGGCTCCAGGCCCCCGGAGCTGGCTCGTGCCACGTGGTTGCCCTTTAGCACCGGTTCGTGCTGAACCGGTACTAAAGGGGGGGGGGCCTTTAGTGCCCACACTTTAGTGCCGGTTATGGAACCGACACTAAAGGGCCTTACGAACCGGTGCTATTGCCCGGTTCTGCACTAGTGATGTAAGCGTCAAGGTGAACATAAGAGGAACCACCCTCGAGGTTCACACTTGAGGGGTTGCACGACAGAGTCGTATCGGGAGTCGTAAGGAGGAATCACCCTCGATGACCACGACCGAATAGCTACACTACAGAGTCATCACCGAGTGCGTTATGAGATATCACCCTCGGCACTCGATAGTAGCTCTGCAGAGTCGAGCAACAAAAGGGGTGTGATGTGATGTGAGATGTCGGGCTCTGGTCGTCGATCACGGTGATCGAGTTGTTGATGATGAAGCAGGCGCAATAAGGACAAGGTGGGGGTCACTAATGGATCACTAACCAACCTATACTAAGCAGTCTAGGATAAGTAGGTAAAGGTACAACAGTAGGTACAAAAGCAGGCTATGCATCAGAATAGGAGCAATCAATTACAATAGCAAAATCTAATGCAAGCATGAGAGAATGGAATGGGCGATATCGGCATGATCAAAGGGGGGCTTGCCTGGAAGCTTCGCTGAAAGGGAAGAAGGGTCGTCGTCGACGTAGTCGATCACAGTGGCATCAGCAATGGTCTCGGGGTCTACCGGAGAGAAAAGGGGGGAGAAACAGTAAATACAAGCAAATAGATGCAATACTATGCATGAAAAGACAATAAGTGGTGCTAGGGGTGTTCTAACGCAGTGTTACATGATACGGGTGAATGGGGATAACAATCTGGGAAAGTTTTCCTGGTTCCGGATGTCTGTCAGATAAATGAACCGGAGGGGAAAGGTTCGACGTTTGCTATTCTAGGGATGTGTGGTGGACGAACCGATCGTGTATTCGGTTTCGCCCATCGTTCTGAGCAACTTTCATCTATAGAACTTTTTCATCCAAGTTAGGGATTATTTTCTATGATTTTTCAAAGATTTAACAGTATCCATAAAATCCTTGAAATTTTGCCATTTAAACATCACTTAGCTGTTTTCAAAAGGCTGCAACTATTGTTCTGTACATCCTATGATTTTGTGCCTTATATCAATTTTGAGTATCCTCTGCGATCTACAAGATAATGGCAGTTTTATCCATATTAGTGTTCATTTGCTTGATCAGCAATAGCTCTAAAGTAGCTATGAAAATAAAGTTGTTCTCCGGGTTTTCTGTTAACAGAACATAGAACTTTGTGATTTTTGTAGGATTTAGTCCATGCATCGAAAGGATTTGGTCCAGTGGGGTAAAATAGAGTTTGTCAAGTATACTACCTTCCCATTTTTTTAGTCCTGTTAACAATTGTTTAGTCTATGTTTAGGAATTGTCTAGAGGGCTAGTCCATGTAAAAATGGAAAAGCTGACTAGTAGCAATGGTAGGTTCAGCAGAGCAGCGTTAGTAGCAAGGAGCAGCGAGCAGCCGTAGCGGTTGGCGAGCAGTAGCAAGCCGCGGCGAGGCTACGTGCGGGCGCGGGTGTGAGCAAGGGACACCAGCGGGCGCCGGCGAGCGAGAGGGAGTGGAGGTCGACGCGGGCACATGCAGCGGCGCAGCAACAGAGCAAGAGCAGCAGGCAGGCGCGGTCGCATGAGGGATGTTCATGCACGGGCGCGAGCACGGTAGTAGCGGGGCTGAGCGGCGCAGGAGCGGTGAGCGGCGGCACGCAGGCAGGTAGCACTGGTAGAAAAAGAGGCTTCCGTCCAGCCCCATTAGTCGCGAAACTGTAGGAACCGCGACTAATGAAGTCTTTAGTCGCGGTTCGGCAGACGAACCGCGACCAAAGGCCTGGGCCCAGGGCGCTCGGTGGCCAGCTGGTGCACGTGAGGGGCTTTAGTCGCGGTTGGCCAGGCCAACCGCGACTAAAGGTGCGCAAAGGCCTTTAGTCGCGGTTGGCCAGGCCAACCGCGACTAAAGCTCCTCCCCTATATATACCAGTTCAGCACGCTCACTTAGCCATTTGGTGCCACTTCTCTTCACAAGCTTCACAAGGGGGTGTAGGTTTGCTTTTGGTTCCTCTTATGCACACAAGGTGTTTGATGAAATGCCCTAAGAGGGTGAAACAAACATGATATGAAGTGTTGGAGCCACACTTGAGGTTCCTCATTTATTTTTTCCTCCTCGATCGCGGTTAGCAACTTGAACCTTTCATGCATGTGTGTCATTGATAAAATATGCATGTGTGCAGTTCATTGTTTAATTTATATTGTTTGTAGCTAGTTAGTTTAACAAATGCATGATGGTTAATTATATATTTTATATTATAATAATGCAGATGAATCGGCAATGGATGTACGGTAACCGACTCTCCGGCGAGTTCACTACGGGTTTGAAAGATTTCCTCGTAGTGGCTAATGCGAACAAGCAGGGGGGTTTTGTTATCTGTCCATGTGTTATCTGTAAGAATCAGAAGGGTTACTCTTCCTCAAGAGATGTTCACATGCATCTGCTTCGGCACGGTTTCATGCCAAGCTATAATTGTTGGACCAAGCATGGAGAAAGAGGGGTTATAATGGAAGAAGATGAAGAAGGGGATGATTTCATCGATGAAAGCTATCTTGCTCATTTCGGTGATACTTTCATGGAGGATGCTGAAGGTGAAGGGGAAGGTGAAGAAGAGGCACGTGATGATCCCGTTGATGATCTTGGTCGGACCATTGCTGATGCACGGAGACGCTGCGAAACTGAAAAGGAGAGGGAGAATTTGGATCGCATGTTAGAGGATCACAGAAAGGCGCTGTACCCCGGATGCGATGATGGTCTGAAAAAGCTGGGCTGCACACTGGATTTGCTGAAATGGAAGGCAGAGGCAGGTGTAGCTGACTCGGCATTTGAAAACTTGCTGAAAATGTTGAAGAATATGTTTCCAAAGGATAACGAGTTGCCCGCCAGTACGTACGAAGCAAAGAAGGTTGTCTGCCCTCTAGGTTTAGAGGTTCTGAAGATACATGCATGCATCAACGACTGCATCCTCTACCGCGGTGAATACGAGAATTTGAATGAATGCCCGGTATGCACTGCATTGCGTTATAAGATCAGAGGCGATGACCCTGGTGACGATGTTGAGGGCCAGAAACCCAGGAAGAGGGTTCCCGCCAAGGTGATGTGGTATGCTCCTATAATACCACGGTTGAAACGTCTGTTCAGGAACAAAGAGCATGCCAAGTTGTTGCGATGGCACAAAGAGGACCGTAAGTCGGACGGGGAGTTGAGACACACCGCAGATGGAACGCAATGGAGAAAGATCGACAGATGGTTCAAAGATTTTGCAGCTGACGCAAGGAACATAAGATTTGCTCTAAGTACGGATGGCATGAATCCTTTTGGCGAGCAGAGCTCCAGCCATAGCACCTGGCCCGTGACTCTATGCATCTACAACCTTCCTCCTTGGTTGTGCATGAAGCGGAAGTTCATTATGATGCCAGTGCTCATCCAAGGTCCGAAGCAACCCGGCAACGACATCGATGTGTACCTAAGGCCATTAGTTGATGAACTTTTACAGCTGTGGGGTGGTGTCCGTGTGTGGGATGAGCACAAACAAGAGGAATTTGACCTACGAGCGTTGCTTTTCGTAACCATCAACGATTGGCCTGCTCTTAGTAACCTTTCGGGACTGTCAAATAAGGGATACAATGCATGCACGCACTGCTTACATGAGACTGAAAGTGTACATTTGCCAAATTGTAAGAAGAACGTGTACCTTGGGCATCGTCGATTTCTTCCGAAAATTCATCCAGTAAGAAAGAAAGGCAAGCATTACAACGGCAAGGCAGATCACCGGCCGAAGCCTGCGGAACGCACTGGTGCTGAGGTATTTGATATGGTCAAGGATTTGAAAGTCATCTTTGGAAAGGGTCCTGGCGGACAATCAGTTCCGAAGGGAGCTGACGGGCACGCAGCCATGTGGAAGAAGAAATCTATATTCTGGGAGCTAGAATATTGGAAAGTCCTAGATGTCCGCTCTGCAATCGACGTGATGCACGTTACGAAGAATATTTGCGTGAACCTCCTAAGCTTCTTGGGCGTGTATGGGAAGACAAATGATACAAAGGAAGCACGGCAGGACCAGCAACGTTTGAAAGACCCTGATGACCGGCATCCGGAATGGTTTCAAGGTCGTGCCAGCTACGCTCTGACCAAAGAAGAGAAGGTCATCTTTTTTGAATGCCTGAGCAGTATGAAGGTCCCGTCTGGATTCTCGTCCAATATAAAGGGAATAATAAACATGGCGGAGAAAAAGTTCCAAAACCTGAAGTCTCACGACTGCCACGTGATTATGACGCAATTGCTTCCGATTGCTTTGAGGGGGCTCCTGCCGGAAAATGTTCGAGTAGCCATTGTGAAGCTATGTGCATTCCTCAATGCAATCTCTCAGAAGGTAATCAATCCAGAAGTTCTACCACGGTTACAGAACGATGTGATCCAATGTCTTGTCAGTTTCGAGTTGGTGTTCCCGCCATCCTTCTTCAATATTATGACGCACCTCCTGGTTCACCTAGTCGAAGAGATTTTCGTTCTCGGTCCTGTATTTCTACACAATATGTTCCCCTTCGAGAGGTTCATGGGAGTATTAAAGAAATATGTTCGTAACCGTGCTAGGCCAGAAGGAAGCATCGCCAAGGGCTATGGAAATGAGGAGGTAATTGAGTTTTGTGTTGACTTTGTTCCTGACCTTAAGCCGATTGGTCTTCCTCGATCGCGGCACGAGGGGAGACTAAGTGGAAAAGGCACGATCGGAAGGAAATCAACGATATGTATGGACGGCCATTCTCTGACTGAAGCACACCACACTGTACTGACCAATTCCAGCTTGGTGGCTCCGTACTTTGAGAAACACAAGAATATTTTACGCTCGGACAACCCGGGGAAGCCTGAATCCTGGATTAGGAAGGCCCACATGGAGACTTTCGGCAGTTGGTTGAGAAAACATTTAATGAATGACAATGATGTTGTAGATCAGCTGTACATGTTGGCCAAGACACCATCTTCGACTATAACGACTTTCCAAGGGTACGAGATAAATGGGAATACATTTTACACGATCGCCCAAGATAAAAAGAGCACCAACCAAAACAGTGGTGTCCGCTTTGATGCAGCAACCGAGAATGGGCAAAAGGTCACATATTATGGTTACATAGAGGAGATATGGGAACTTGACTATGGACCCTCCTTTAAGGTCCCTTTGTTCCGGTGCAAATGGTTCAAGCTAACAGGAGGTGGGGTAAAGGTGGACCAGCAATACGGAATGACAATGGTGGATTTCAACAATCTTGGTTACCTTGACGAACCATTCGTCCTAGCGAAAGATGTCGCTCAGGTTTTCTATGTGAAGGACATGAGTAGCAAACCGAGGAAACGGAAAGATAAGAAAACGATCAGTGCATCATGCGATGATCCAAAGCGCCACATTGTTCTTTCAGGGAAAAGAAACATCGTGGGAGTGGAGGACAAGACAGACATGTCAGAAGATTATAATATGTTTGCTGAAATTCCGCCCTTCAAAGTGAACACCGACCCAAGCATTAAGTTAAATGATGAGGATGCTCCATGGATACGGCACAATCGTAAGCAAGCAGGGACACAAGGGAAGAAATGATGTGTAATAATTTATTGTACCAAACTTTGTTGAATGGATCATGTGAATTATATTACCCGTGATGTGTTTGGTGTCCATTTTCGAATGATACATGAAATTTAGAGTGATGTAGTCCATGACGCTCCATGGATACCAAAGTTTGACGACCGGCCTCTGGTATATTATTTTGAATTGAATTAGTTTTATTTTTCTGAATTTTTTGATATATTATTTGTATTTTTAACATTTTGAATTGAATTAGTTTTATTTTTCTGAATTTTTTGATATATTATTTGTATTTTTAACATTTTGAATTGAATTAGTTTTATTTTTCTTAATTTTTTGATATATTATTTGTATTTTTAGAATTTTGAATTGAATTAGTTTTATTTTTCTGAATTTTTTGATATATTATTTGTATTTTTAGAATTTTGAATTGAATTAGTTTTATTTTTCTGAATTTTTTGATATATTATTTGTATTTTTAACATTTTGAATTGAATTAGTTTTTTTTTCTGAATTTTTTGATATATTATTTGTATTTTTAGAATTTTGAATTGAATTAGTTTTATTTTTCTGAATTTTTTGATATATTATTTGTATTTTTAACATTTTGAAAAAGAAAAAGTATTTGGAAAATACTTTTAGTCGCGGTTGGCCTGCCCAACCGCGACTAAAGGTGGTTGCGCGCGGGAACGAAAAACCCGCCAAAAAAGTCCTTTAGTCGCGGGTCGCCTCCCCAACCGCGACTAAAGGTTACCCTTTAGTCGCGGGTCGCCTCCCCGACCGCGACTAAAGGTTCTCCTTTAGTCGCGGGTCGCCTCCCCAACCGCGACTAAAGGCCCTTTAGTCGCGGGTCGCCTCCCCAACCGCGACTAAAGGGGGGGGCTATAAATACATGCGCCCGACCCGTCGCCTCCATTTCTCCGCTCTGCCTCTGCCGCGCCGAAGGCCTGCCGCCCTCGCCCTCGACGCCGCCCGCCGTCGACCTCGCCCTCGACGCCGCCCGCCGTCGCCCGCGCCCTCGACGCCGCCCGCCGTCGCCCGCCGCCCCCTCTCGCCCACGTACGGCGCCCGCCGCCCCCTTTCGCCCTAGTACGCCGCCCGCGCCGGCCTCCCTCGCCCACCACCGCGCCGCCCTCGCCGGCCTCCCTCGGCCTCGCCGCCCTCGCCGGCGGCCGGCCTCGCCGGCGTTGATCGAGAGAGAGAGAGAGAGAGAGAGAGAGAGAGAGAGAGCAGAGAGCAGAGAGAGAGAGAGAGCAGAGAGAGAGAGAGAGAGAGAGAGAGCAGAGAGAGAGAGCAGAGAGAGAGAGAGAGAGAGAGCAGAGAGAGAGAGCAGAGAGAGAGAACAGAGAGAGAGAGAGAGAGCAGAGAGAGAGAGAGAGAGAATTTTGTGATTTTTTTAAAAATAATTGTGAACATTTTAAATAATGCATATTTTCAAATCCATGAACATTTTTACAAATTCGCGTACAATTTTTAAAATTGTGAAATTTATTGAAACTTTGTGAACACTGTTTTAATCAGCGAATAAATTTTGGAATTCATTAATATTTTTTTGTTTTGATGAATTTTTTTGTGTCTAATAAAATCAATTTTTTGAAATACACGAATAATTTTTAAATTCACGAATATGTCATGAATCAGTGAAAAAATTAAATACGTGAACTATTCTGAAATCCCTAAACATTTTTTGAATACACAATATGTTTTTATTCCTGTTTTTTCCACAAAATCATCAACATTTTTTGAAAACCTTTTTTTTTGCAAAATCACAATGTTTTTGTATCCATGAACATTTTATGATTCATTTTTTTGAATTCACATACATTTTATGATTTCTCAAATATCTTTTTTCATTGCTATATTTTGATATACTGAATTGTTTTAAAGATGAAAAGGATAAAAACAGGAAAAGAAAAAATGAAATGAAATGAAAAAGAAAAGAAAAAAGAGTGTGGCCAGCACCCCCCGCCCTGCACATGGGCCATCCCGACCCCACATATATTCGTCTCCATCCGCATCCCTGGCCAAACCCTAGCCACTCTACTCCAAGCTCTGTTCGGACAATTTGTTTATACGGAGAGGGGCGGCGAGGGGGCGGCGATGCGCGCGGTGTTTTTTTAGGGATCGAGAGGGGACGGCGAGGGTTATAAATGTGTTGTCCTCGCCTCCCCTCTCCGTGACGCCGTCGTCTGCCGCCCCGTCTCGCGCTCTACCGCGACACCCTCTCCCACCCCTTCCTCGCCCCCTCCTTTCGCCACCGCCCTTTCGCCACCGCCACCGCCACCGCCCCCCTTCTTCACTTAATTAATTTGTTTTTACTACATGTTTTCAGGACTGACATAATGGCGGACGATAGAGCTGACCCGATTATGGACAACTATGATCCGGACGGTGAAGCACATATGTTCGGCATCATAAACGGCGATATTCTATATGTGCCGACCGGAGAAGAAGAAGATGATATCTCTTCTTATCTGAACCTTGACGGTGAAGATGAAGGGCGCCGTCAGCAAGATGATGCCGAACAAACGTCGATAAACGACGATCTTCAAATGGAAGTAGCAACCACCTCCGGCGCCGAGGTATATATATACATTGAGCCTCTGGTGATACAAACTAACTGATTTGAATAAATATGTGTGTACTAACGCGCGCGACTCTTTCTTATTTTAGCCCTCGGCCGGATCGTCGAAACAATCGAGTACGTCGTCAAAGCGTGGCGCAACCAAGACGATGAAACAAGGAGAAACATGCACCATCGAGGTTGTCGACAGTGCAACCGGCAGGCCGCTGGAGCCCCGCAAGAACGCCACCAAGTTTGTCAGCCAATGCGGAGCCATTGTTAGAGACAACGTCTCGATCACCGTCCAGGAGTGGAATGAGCCAAAGAAGGCACGAATTGATGGTTTCACTTTTGTCGATAAGAGAACAAAAAAAGATTGCTTCAAGAAGCTTATGGAACATTTCGTTCTACCTCCGGAATACAACAAATTCGATGAGGAGGGTAACAAGATTGAGGAAAACAAGGAGAGGAGGAGGCTAGTCAAACAGTTCGCTCTTCATAAGATGGCCGACGCATTCCGGAAATTCAAGCAAAATCTAGCCCATGACTTTGTCAAGCAGAACAAGACTCCGGATTTCAAAGGACAATATGAGAAACTGAAACATGATTGGCCAGAATTTGTGAAGCAAAAGAAATCGGAGCAGTTCATTCAAATATCGAAAAAAATAAGGAAAATGCGGCTAAGAAGGAGTACAATCATGTTATGGGGCCAGGAGGGTATCGCATTTGGGTGCCTAGGTTGGAGAAGATGGAGAACGAGCTGAGGGCGCGAGGAATCCGTCCAGGTACGGAGGGATGGGACCCAAGGGCCAAAAGCTGGTGGTACGGGCATGGGGGAACGCTGAACCCGGAGACAGGGGAGTGTGTTTACCGGGGCAAATTAATTAAACCCACCCAAGCCCTTATTAACGCAATGAGGGATGCTCAACAGGGGAAGATCAAGTTCAACAGAGAGAACGACGCGCTGACAAAAGCCCTCGGGAATCCTGAACACGGAGGACGTGTACGAGGCATGGGGCACATTCCGTGGAAAATAGGGTTCCCCCAGAACGATGACCCGTACGGTTACAGAAGCCGTAAGAGAAAGATGGATCGGGAAGCAGATGTTGTGGCGCGGTTGGCATCGGAAATGGATGTGATGAAGAAAACCATGAGTGTACTAGTAGCCGAAAGAGATGCAGCTCGGGTGCAGCATGAAGATCATCCAGCGGATCTCGGAAGCCAGCAGCGGAGAAGCAGCGTGGCTTCCACGGAGGCCCCACCGGCTGGTGCAGATGCACCGACGATCGAAATTACTGCACCGGAGCCTCTGGTGGTCCAAATTACTGCACCGGAGCCTCTGGTGGTCGAAATTACTTCACCGGAGCCTCCTCGCTACCCCGTGGACGATATAAAGGAGATGAAAGAATGTCATCTGTATTATCCTATCGGGAACATGTCCATGAAGGTAGCCATCGGCAGTGCTTTACCATGTTTACCTGGAGCACTCCACCACAACAACCCCATTCAAGATGGCTATGCTCGTGTCACGGTGGAGGACATAGTCCAAGGGTTTGAGGACCTGGAGATTGACATTGCTACACCTGAAGGGGAGAAAAGACTTGGAGATGTCAAGCGCCATTTCATTCTATGGCAAAAGAAGTTTATCAAGTTTCCAGGCGAGGCGCCAAGGACAACAAGTCCACCCCCCTACGGTGGTGGTGGTGGCGGTGGCGGTGGTGGTGGTGGTGGTGGTGGTGGTGGCGGTTCACCTACACCTCCGTCACGTCAGCCGACGCCGCCCCCCAGTCCACAACGTCCGGCGGGTGATCAGCCGCCGCCCCCCAGTCCTCGTCCGGCGGGTGATCAGACGCCGCCCCCCAATCCACCTCCGGCAAAGAAGCAGAAGCAGTCCTGGATTATTAACCCGGACCCTTATGTACCTAAGACCACAAAGGTACCGGAGCCATCACTGAAGCCTCTCCCCACAAGGCCTTGGGAACGTAGTGCCGAGGAAGTCGACGCGGCCGCGGCTGCTGATTTGGAGAAATGGAAGGCGGACTGCAAGAAGAAAAGAGAGCCCGAGCCCAAGCCAGTATTTTCTGATGAGCAAAAGAAGTGGGCTAAGTCATTTTTGAGCACACCGTCCCAAGCCGCGAAGAATCTGCCTAACGACTATGCACGTGAACTTCGCAGGCAGGCACTCATGTTCAAGGAGAACAAAGAGCGGGAGAAGGCCGAAAGTAAAAAAAGCGGGAAACAAGTTGCCCAGCTCGGGGAACAAAGTAAACAATCGATTGCCCCGCTTATAGTGGAAGCCTTCTGTCCGGATGCCCCCGAGATCATACAAGCTGCGGCAGCACAGGGATTGACTGTAACGAGTGCCAGAGAACAAGCGGCCAACTTAGGTATTACTCTTCGTGAACTGTTAGGCCTTGATGAGGCGCCAGTGAAGGAGGTAGTAATTACATATGTCAAGAATGGGCCTCTCGTCGAGCCTGCGCAGGAAAAGGATCTACCTCCACAAATGAAAGGTCTGCTGAAATGGTACAAGGGTTACATAAAAAATAAAAACGCCAAAGAATATATTTATGCGGAAGTTAGACATGAGCATCACTTCAAACATTACTATGTACAAATTGAACTGAGTGAATTGTTCCAGCTTTTCAATCTGCGCGAGCTCGATAAATCTATCATCAGTTGCTACGTTCTGTAAGTGATTTATTAATTTCTACCCCATCTCGTTCATATTGCCTGCACTATATATATGTCCTAACTATATTGTTGTGTCCGCTATTATACATGCAGAATGAAGATTAAGGAATGCAGAGTAAGGAACATCCATGATGTTGGGTTCATTGACCCACACATCGTTAATGGACATGTGTTGGAGCGTTACCCCGCCGACGTGGAGGCAGACCTGTGGCAGTTTCTTACAAAGCAGGAACTCAAAAGTGATATTCTATTTCCTTACCATTTTGAGTGAGTGTTTCTGTCTTGAGCACATTCTCTTTTGTTTACTCCATGCATGGTATGTGGCCGGCTAATCGATGAGTTATGCATGACGTACTGTGCATGTATCGTGTCCGCAGGTTCCACTGGATTCTGCTAGTAATTAAAGTTAACACCTCAGAATGTCTCGTCCACGACTCTGTGAATATGGATCCAAAGCTTTGGGGCGGCATGAGAAGAATGCTGCAGAAGTAATTATTTTCATTCATTTGCGCTCTATATCGATCGGCCTATTTCGTTCATTTCCTAATATCAAGTAACTAATTAATAACTCTCTTGTTCATTTAATTTTCTTTGCCTCGTAGGGTTTGGAGACGGTTCGTAGATACAAAGGTCGGTGAATTCAAAAAAGAGCTAGAATTCAAAATGTTAAAGGCTAAGAATGCTGGGGATATTCAGCCACCGGAGACCAATCTATGTGGATACTATGTCTGTGAGATGATCCGGAGATACACCTCTGAGCGGGTTCCGAGTGATACCAATGCTCAGAGGAATAACCTCCGGTGGATGCTTAGTCCAGAAGCTCGCTTCCGACCACTTCAAGAGGAACTAGCTGGATGGTTCAGCAGGGAAGTCCTCCATCCTAAAGGAGAACACTATTACGAGGACGTAGAACTTTATATGCATTAAATCATGTATGGAAACTTGTTCAAAATTGTATATGGTCATCCGATGATATTGAATATATATTGTATATTCCTCTTGAATTCTTTTTGGTTCTAATTTCAAATTTATTTGAAATTGTACATTCATATGCATGTATGTAGTACCGTAGAATATATGAAACTCCTTCAAAATTAAAATAAAGCACAAAAGAAATAAAACAATACAAATTAAACAGAAAACAGGTTTAAGGGGGGGGGGGCTAAAACCCTAAACCTGCGGCGGCCTTTAGTCGCGGTTGGCCAGAAGAACCGCGACTAAAGGTCCTCCGCCCCGACGGCCACCTGGCGCCCACGTGGACGGGCCTTTAGTCGCGGTTCTTAAGCAACCGCGACTAAAGGGGGGGGGGCCTTTAGTCGCGCCCGTTCGGTCGCGGTTGCGCAACCGCGACTAATGGCAGTTGCGAACCGCGACCAAAGGCCCTTTTTCCACCAGTGTAGGAAGGGTGGCAGCAGTAGCACCTGGGCGGAGGCGACTGCGGCATGGCAGAGGAGGCGGTTGGAGTGGGTGCGACGGGGCGGCGTCGGTCGCGGTGGCCGAGTACAGCGACGCAGGCGCGCGCGTGCGGTCAGTCGGGCATGGACGGCAGCGACGAACGGGGCGGCGACTAGGAAAATATTCTGTAGAGCTTAGGCTCAGGTGCACCCCCTTATCTAGCTATCCATCTCTGCATCACGATTCGTGCAAGAACTTTTCTCTTTTTTGTTTCTTCCAAATAAAACAACATATGAACTTCACACTTTGCAGCACAACAAAACATTCTAACTAGAATGTGGGAAAAAACTTTCAGATTTTTTCGTGCATCATAAGTACTAAAAATAACATTTTTGAATAAAGAAAATCTCATTTTGTATATTTATGTTGGTCAAAAAAATCTGTAAGTTTTTTCTCCCATTGTAATAAGAATGTTTTGCTATCTTGCAAAGTTAGAAGTCCCTATGTTGTTTTATTTGGAAGCAACAAAAAAGAGAAAATTTCACGCAGTAAGTTAGTTGTCTAGCATGGATCTCAAAGCTATACTGGATGGTATGGATAGGAGGTGTCCATGAGCCTAAGCTCTAAAAATCTGCGTCCCGCGGCGACTATGGGCGGAGCTCGACGGACTCTGCGACGGGGATGGCCAGAGCGAAAAGGGAGGAGCTCAACCGGCGTAGCGGCTCGCAGTAAGGACGACGGGCTAGGCAGTGAGCTCGGGGAAGGCTCGAAGACGATGATCCACGGCGACCGAAGGTGGAAGACGTCCTCGATCCCGTCGTTGTAGGGGTCCCCAGTGTCGATTCATTGCTGAAGACGGCGTAGTCGATGACTGTGGTCCCTCTGGACACGGAGGTGCGATGTGGGGCAGTCGGTGGCCGCGAGTGTGATGACGGCATGGCGACGATGGCGTCTCGTGTGGATGGGGAAGAGAGCAGCGGCGCGTGGGAGAAAAGGGGGTGCGCTAGGGTTCGACAAGGGAGGAAGGAGGGTGAGGGCGTCCTCTTAACCACAGGAGGGAGCGGGGATGGCCGCCACGGGACCAGGGGCGCCGTGGGATGGCTGCCACGACCCCTGCCTCCTGTAGCAAGGTGGAAGGAGGTGGAGGTGGGCTGGGCCTCCCATTTTGCTAGATGGGCCATAGTGCTCAGTTGGTTAGGTCCTCCTTTTCTCTTTATTTTCTATCAGTTACTCAAAAAAAAATCTTCATTTTCTATCATAATTTACTTTTATAGTTTTTGTTTTAATTTATTTTACAATAGCAAATGACCTTTAAGAAAAATGAGACTTCGCCCAGAATTAGAGATGCAATTATTTACAGTTCCACAAAAAGTCTGGACTTTATTTAAAGTAGTTTGCTATTTTAGAGATTATAAAAGGCACTTATATAATTGCATAAGCCACTGTTATATTCACCAAAGGGCATCTAATGCTTTACAAAAGTGTCGGGTCACCACCTTAATTAGTTATAGAATATTTGCCATACGTTGGATATTTTAGTTTTGACATTTGAAAACTTTATTTGTTTGACTTTATTTTACATTTGAATTTTGAATTGGTTTGAAACAACGTGGGACCTAGCAACAGTAGAAGTGATGAAATGACATCATTAGCAGGGGATTACTATAGCTTAATTATCCGGGCGTTACAATGCAATTAGTTGAAAGTCCACTTATTTTAATGCTCACAAGAGATATTATAAATTATGGCGATCCTTTGTGAAATTTTGTATCAGCCTTTTAGGATATTGGTAATGTGGTGGTCAAAAGTATATTGCACTTTTGAGATCTTAAAATTATAGTTTGACAAATAACATACACAATTTAGAATCGACACACATAAATATTCATAATTTAAGTGTTTTGTGGCTGTCTAATAGTTGTGAGACATGTGTGTCATGGAGGTAGTGGCGAAGCTCCATCTAGTTGGGTGACTCGTGCATTTGTGCGTCTAGATTTATCTTATAAGTTACAGATACCAGTATATAACAGATAGACATATGGAAATAATCAAATAATTCTAACCGAAATTAATCATGTGAAAACTTTTTCACACTCCATTAATTCAGCACTATCGTTCGACTGTGGTAGATAGCTCTCTTTTTAGGTGTATATATAAGGCTATTTCTAAGGATTTTGACACCGTGTAAGTTGAGGCTCGTCTTAGAATTCGCATTCTTAATCATCATTTGTTGTAATACAATTTTTTTATTAGTGAAATGGTTCTAATTGCTTCCCTGGCGTAAGGAAATTCCTTGACTAAATCTGTTATATGTTTGTCACTCTCCTCATAACTTATTTTCATACAATATATCTCATCACAACTTCTTTTAGCTTGCATATTGTACAATCACCAACTCCCTTTTGCTGCATTCGCATATAGGACACCATTTCCCTTTATTTTAAATCACGTACTTTGCAAAAAAAGTTGTTCTCCTACGATTGAAAATATGCATGTAAATACATCTACAACACCTCATGTACGGTGAATGGTGATGCATTCATTGCATCATATGCTAACATTGTTCCTTAGTCACGACATATCTAATGCTATGTAATATAAATCAAAGTGTTAATTTTATTTCTAATTTTCTGCCACATTCATAATGTAATTGCTAAATAATTTTTTTTGGTATTTAGATATTATGGTCTTCATATCACAATTACTATGAATGACCTATATTGTCCTATTTCAAATATGCAGGTCATGCCCTGTTCGAGATCCTGTCTGAACACACGTCTAACTTTACTAGGAGTTTGAAGGAGGAAGAACATAAGAAAACAGGGGAAAGCGTATATGTTAAATAGATGATGCAATACAACTTTCCAGCCTGATGTTGCAACACTCGTACTTTTCATATGTTTAACTTTCTGCGTTAGATACTATAGACCATTATGTTGTCTACCAACCACAAATTTTTTGATAATATTATTAAGTCTATGTGGATGAATCATGTTGGGTTTGCTTTCTATTGTTTTGATTATACACTTATTGTATACGGTGGCGCATCCATGGACAAAGGTATAGCCACATGCTAGTGCAACAATCCTGAGAAAACAATAGAAGAAGCTTATTAAATAAAAGACCGAGACTATGGTATAAATAGTCATTACTCCTGAGTCACATGTAAACCATTTCATATGCAAACCATTTCTAAAATTCTTAGTTTTAAGACTTACTCAAAAATAGTTTCATGCTGAATTTACTTCCACTTATGGCCCATAGAGTAAGCACGCCACTTTAGTTGCAATCAATAATAAATATTGCGGGCCAAAAATAGCTTGCACCGAATATTTTTCCTTGTATACACACTGCCAAACTGATGCCTCTGAGGTGGCTTACCTTAGCTCTGCATCTTAACTTGCAGCTACAGTACTTCAATACAACAGTCACATCCACTTGCCCTTGTCACAAAAACAAAACATAGCCATCAGCTGAAATAACAATTAGGACAAAAACCATGACATATTCACGACCGTATATATAGTATGCCAAAGTATAAAATAACTGATCGTATAAGCTATCGCTCACAGTTCCATTGTTTGATAGTAGTTGAGTTCTTATACTACTTGCTTCCAAGGTAACATATCTACAAACTATTAGCTCGAATTGAATTGTCTTGTTTGAAACAGAAGTGATCGTAATGAATGCACTGAATTCCCTTTTTAGCCATATCTATGATTTTGGGAAAAACATGTTTACCCCCATTTTATTTTTATGTCGTATCTTATCGAGTACTTGCGACATTGTGTCAAGTTTTATTTTTACTATTTCCCTATAATTCTGTTAATATGGAAGTGTGTTCGATCTGGGCGTTTTCCTCTATCCTTATGACCAAAAAGTGGAATTCTCTATAGTAAATTGTCTGACATGAATACCAACATATGTTAATTTCATACATATTGGTGTATTGACATATTTGTTAAATAAAAATAAGATTAACCTGGACATACATTCAATACGAGTGCATGTAGCATTGGCAGACTGGCTAGCTCGAATTGCAAAAGAAACGTGAGGAAAGCAATTACCTAGTTTAGGAACCGTACTTGCTGGTATATATGCATGTGATGTCCAGCTTCAACTTCCATCCATAGAAATAGAGACATTGGATAATCAATCTAAACATATTAGTCCAAAATCCAGTCATCCTGACGATTAATTCAGTAGTTCTAGCACCAAGTAATTGCATATGTTCATTGTCGAGTGAATACTATCATCGAAATAGGAATACATGGGATTATGGTATAAATTAGGATGACCACTGGAGCTGGAGCACATGGTGATACCACATCATAGTCATGGTAGCCCAGTTGGCGGCTGTCTACACTCTAGACATCGTTGCCGCTGGAACTGTGGTTCCTCCCATGCATCATCACTGGTACTATATATGAGTGGGGAGAGCCAAAGGCACAGTGTGGAGATATGTTACCGATATGGAGTAAGCGGCCGCACAGATAGCAGATTAAGGGCTGGTGGCCCGGTCTTGGTGTCCGCGAATTCCACCCGACTACTACTGGACATGGAGTAACGTACCACTCATGATCTGGTACTTGATGGTCGCTGCCACCTCGTCCTTCTTGGAGATCTTCGTCGGCTCCACTGGCACCGCAGCTGGATCTGTGGCTGCGGTGCATGCATGTTGTTGGCATCTGCGTGGGTAAGCCACTGGTTGTACATGGCCGGCGAATTGGAAGCCCTAGCAGTCGGGCTTCTGTGTGGGGTATCCAGCGGCAACAAATTGAAAACCCTAGCCGGCGACCAGGCTTTTCTGTGACATGTGGGTTGAGCGATGGAACGCCCTACCCCTATGAGCACCTTTGAGAGACTGAGCCGGAGCCAGCATGTCATCTTGAAATTTACGAAGTCGCTGTAGGTGCCTCGTTGTCGACAGGACGAGCACCAGGACTTGAACCCCGATGGCCTGGGAATACCACTGTCCCTCTAACCATCCAACCACATGTTGGTTCACATTGTTAACTTTGAGTTGGACTCTTTTTTTTGTAGAGGGCAAGTCCGGGTTGCTCCTTCAAAGGTGCATCTTCTATTTTACGTGTCATTTCATATTCTAATATATCCATACGTGGTGGAGCCAAACTCTCGTTTCTACTTCTATTTCTCATGTTTGTATTTTTACTTTTTAGAAAGTTCTGCGTGAGCACATTTATTATGAAACGTAATAATAGTTGTACGTGTCCTGCTCATGTACGTGATTGTGATTATTGCTCTCTTTTTTAAACCGTGATTGCACTTTTCCATATTTTTTTGAGAATCTCGATTGCACTTTTTCTTGGTAGGTACATGTACGTGACAACTTCATATGTGCATAATATATCCCTACACAAATATATCTATGTAACGTTACATCTTTAAATCTCAACCGTTTATATCTAAGAATTAACGGCCATGAAAATTTAATATATGTGGATGAATGTTGTGGCTTGTTTGACTCTTATTTTAATTATATAGTATATAGCCCATCAACAATGGATGCATAGCCGTGGAGCATACCATTCAAATAAAATGAACAATCATTGTCTTTTAAATTGAATTCATAACCCTGACTCATCAAGCATGAGGCAGAAATAATGTTCCGACTAAGTGCTGGAATGTAATAACAATTATTCAATTCTAAAATAAATCCAGAAGGAAGCTGGAGCTGCATCAGGCCGACCTCCAACACAGTAACTCTTGCTTTGTTGCCGACCCTGATGTCAATCTTCCCTTGTGCTACACGCCTAGTTCTTACCAGCCCCTGCATCGAGTTGCAGATGTGAACAACCGCGGTATCAAATGCCCAAGAGCTACTAGGTATGTCAGCAAGGTAATGTATATAACATATGCAACAAGTGTACCTTTGCCTGAAGCAGCATTCTCGACCTTCTTGTCATGCTCTACAAGCCACATGCTACAGTTCCAATTCCAGTGACCAGTTTTCCTTGCAGTGATAGCAAATGGTCTTTGAGTCCGGTCCTGACTTTGGCGCAGCGGCAGAGGTACCCATCTCCGTGCCCTTAGCCCTAGCCTTTTTCTTGGACCAACTCTTCTTGAACTTAACCGAGTTCTGCACCATCAACACTTGCTGCGTGCCTTTCTTAATATCTTGCTCTGCCACCTTGAGCATCCCATACAATTCAGTGAGCTCCTTATCCATGCCATGCATATGATAGTTCAAGATGAACGTCCCATAGCTAGGCAGAAGAGAACCCAGAACTGCATCAGTAGCCAGCTCATCCAAGAGCGGGAAGCCCAACCGATCCAAAGCTTGCACGTATCCGATCATTTTGATCACATCCGAGCTCAGTGGATCACCTTCCTTCAGCTTGAAATCCATCAAGGATCGCCAGACGTTGAACCTTTCAGTCCTAGCCTGCACCTGAAACATGCTCTTGAGACTCTCGATGACATCGAAAGCCCCAACATCTTCGAAATGTTGTTGCAAATCGGGCTCCATACAAGCCAGCATGAGGCAGCTGATCTCTTTTGATTCATCAACGAGTTTTTGGTAGGCATTCCTGGTTGTGGCATTAGCATTATCCAGGTTCCTCTGGAAGTGGATCAAGTTTGTTCCATTTAGTTTATCCTTTTCCAGAATTGATTTCAATGCAAAGTTGGGTTGAGCACGTGGTGCCATTGATCTACAATAGAAAAATATGCAATCACTAAGCAATGTGTTTATGTAGAGTAATTCAAGCCTAAACATAAATACTCCCACTGAAGTCAGCATCCCTCCGGAAACTCTCAGTGATTCAGGATCCGACCAGCGCATGCGACTAGTGAGCTTTAGCATCATGCTAGCCAACAAACCTATCTGGTAAGCAACTCCTTGCTAATCGTATCTCTATACGACTCCTGTCGGTCGGGAAGCTATCTCATACCCCGGCTCCCAACCTTCTTTGCCACAAGACCCAAAACCATTTTGATAGCCTTGTCAAGACAACTTGATGCAGTGCATGTCCGTGTCCGACATGAACCCTTCAGTTCAAGGACACCTAGCAGCACCCCAATTTAGTGAGCCCACTACTAGACGTACTTGACGTGCGAAGGTGCAACATCGGGATGGTGATTTGCTTGATATTCATGGGGGATCTTTCTACCATTTTAACATGCATAGAAAAAAAGAAGCATAACAATCACAAATAAACACATATTGTGAAATAGTATGGCTCCTTCATGGATGTTCTTCCAGGTCGGCTCCGACTCCGATGACCATCTAGGTACTCCATCTTGTTTGTCCCGCCGGGACGCCAAGCCACCAACCTGATCTCTATTATCCAACTACTACAACTAGTAATGAATTTTACATAGAGTCACAAGTCGACACGCAGGTCATTATACATTATAATGACAACACTTTGGCTCCTGCCGGCTGACAAACATGACACACAGGCCATGTATAAATTACACACATGCATCACATACACATGAGCCATACTATTCACATCAGACCTGCAAAACAAAGTTACACATAGAATCGCATTCTACCGATTTGAGTGATCGTGTATGAAATACAAGGCGCTACGCACACGGCGGTCCCATCTGAACTCCGATCACGTCGAATTTTTCGATCTGACCGATCTCATCGATCATCGCGAGTCCGATTCGGATTTACGTTTCACTGTTAACCCCGATGGCAGATACCGACTGGTAGGGGTTGGTTGTGTGATGACCTGATGGACTCTGATCATCAGAAAACATAGCCACATCGATCCCCATGTGCAGTTGATCTCATCAACCATGCACACAGCCGATCTCATCAACAACAACAGATCTTATCTGCCTCCTCCACATATCTAATATGCATACGATCTGAATCCAAATTCTATAACAGAGGCTCTGATACCACTATTAGGTTCTACGGCAGGGTGCGTCAACTGCAAATTAAAAAAATTCCTATGCGCAGAACAACCAGGATCATGCTACGGGAGATGGATCACAAATCGTTACCACTAGACACGCAGTGCCATGCAGCGGAAGAAGAGTTGGGACAGCGCGTCCGCGTGGATCGTCTCCTCCTCGTCTGATCTCCCTCGAACAGCCGGTCATCGGTTCCCATGTATAGGTTCGCCAGAGCGGCGCAAGTGCACCGCCTCTAATGGTATCCGCACATGCAGGAGGAACACCGTGCGGCGGACTGCTAGGTCTGATCACACAATCGGCGGTGAGTGGATGTGACTATTCACAACACATGCAAACCCTAGTGACAGCGCTAAAGCGATCAACCAAATGAGTGTGCCGCACCTCCACTTTATATAGGCATCCGTCGCGGGCTCAACACTTGGGCCTCGCACAGACCCTAAAGCCCAAACTATGTTCAGCCGGGATCCGAGTCCGAGTAGGATGATATCTGACTCGTGGAGTCCGATCCGGCCTCATAGGTTCCTTCCCTTAAGCGCGCGACCTCTTAGGTTCAAGTCGGCTTGGTCGCAGGTCGGATCACCTTCGACCTGCTCGGTTGGTAGCGGCCTCTAGCAAGGCGTGCCAACCACCAAGCAGACAATGAAGCCGGTTGGCGAACCTGTACATCACACTTACATTCCTTTTGCCACATGATATATGTTGTCGGGCTCAAGGTGAGTCTGTCATCCTTGTGCTAGCCCGACTTCTTTCTCGTTCCAGTGATGCCGACCACAAACCGGATTATCTCATAATCCTTGTCGCATGGTCATGCTTTTATCCTGGTCGGATCACACGAGGGGCCCAGAGTATATCTCTCCTAATCGGAGGGGCAAATCCCATCTTGCTCGACCATGTCTCGCAGCATGGGACTGGACAAGCCTGAAACATACCTTTGTAACTACCCAGTCACGGAGTAGTGTTAGGTCGGCCCAAAGCAGGTCTGTCACCATCCCGAGTACATGCGTCAGCTCAGGTCTTAGGACATAGAACGCATGTTGAACTAGAGACTCACAGATGACATATCGCTGCGTCTCATAGTTGGGTCTGTCTATCCAACACAGACCTTATCTCGGCTCGGATCCGACTATATCGACTCCGACCAGATCCTTCCAAGCCATATTATATGGTTAGCATCCAATGCTCAATGGCTAGTGAGACCAAGCCATCGACCGTGTCATATGCTAGTCTAGTCAGCTGCGCGTCCACACAACCCTTTTGACTAGGGACCTTTTAGGACAGTAATCATAGAATGCATAGTCCCACAAACAAGTCACGTACTTGCTGATATACATCATTGATAATGTCCAAGGACTATCTTTATTTATAAACACATAGGAAATATCATCATACATGATTGCCTCTAGGGCATATCTCCAACACGTAGGACTTTCCTGCGCCGCCATGTCCAGTTTTTGCGAAAAAGACCCTAGCGCCATTGCTATGGCGGTAGGGTCCTCATTTTTTTATTGATACGTGTCCCTATTATAGTTACATGCATGCCGCTACCACCAAAGACCATGGCGGTGGTCTTTTTCACATTGAACGGGCGTGACAGTGTAAGTAAGTCCTACGGCCTGAATGACGGTAGGATGTGTTACCCTACCGCCAAAGACATAGGCGGTAGAAAAAGGGTCAGATTCAAAAAACTTTTGCACATAGGGTCAGATCATGCTTAATTTAAGAAAAAGGGACAAAGCAGTGAATTTGTCTTCATAGAGGCGAGGCTTCGCTGAAGGCATCCCACCTGACGCCCCATTTGGGTCGGCCCACAGTCGGCTTCACTATTTCTTTCTCTTTATGTTTCTTTACTTTTTTCCTTTTCCTGTTTCTTTTTATTTTCTTTTCTTTCCCTTTCCCTTTTTCTTTTCTTTTTTTCTTTTTTCGCGTATCATATAAAATTTTATTATCTATTACAAATGTTCATCGTATACTAAAAACCTATTCACAGTATATTACAAAAAGGTTCACCTTGCATTATCAAGTGTTCATCATATATTAAGAATTTGTTCGACGAATACTACAAATTTTCTGTAGCGACCAGACCTCAAACAGTCTGATCTCTGTGCATCAGTGTCATCTCTGGATCGGTAATGCTGACACACATAGTACTTGAAGGATTTATAACAGAGTAGCAATCACACACTTATTACATCGAATGTCTCAAAAAAGAACTTATTACAATAAATATGGCTTAAGGCCATCTAATAACGATAACAACGGAAGGCTTGGAAGATAAGCGAGTCCATCAACTTCATCGGCATCACTGAGTATAAGATCACGACCTAAGGCACCTTACTCGTTGTCTGAAAAGTCTGCAACATGTACGTTGCAGCCGAAACGGGTCAGCACATGAAATATGCTGGCAATGTAACACATAGAGAGTAATGAACAGAATAATGCTATCACTACATGCATATATGGCTGGTGGAAAGCTCTATGGTTATAATTTTGCGTAAAGCCAATTTTTCTCTACAACAAAGGAATATATTTTATTTAACTACAAAGTTTGTTCAAAAAATATTCAGGAGGTAAACCCCAACTCAATCCCAATTAAAATTTAACAACCCAATAAATTAATTAAGTAACGTGATGAGATCAAGATGATAATCCAAGAACTAGATACTCAAAACGTCCATAACCAGGGACACGGCTAACCATAATTAGTTTGTACACTCTGCAGAGGTTTGTGCACTTTTCCCCACAAGACTCGATCTCCTCCGTTGGATTCCTCGCACTACATGGTGTTTGAGAAATGGATAACCGAGACATAGTCTTTCAGAAGCATTAACTCTTTACTCTGGGTAGACAGTACCAATCTACATCCCCTACATCTGCTAGCCTACCACTGAAAGAGGTCACACAACATACTCAACTATGCTAGAGCCCATAATAGCTTGTGGCTGCACATGGAAGTTTCTAGCATGAATAATCTCATGATCCCTTTGAGCATGGGTGGCGGTCCATAGGAGAATCACACGGTACCCCGGGATTTCCAAAAATACAGGCAACACTGGGTTCCCCAGGTGCCTCAATCCACCCAGATGTGAATTTAAGTTGCCATCTTAAGTAAACCATTAATTAAACAATCTCACATCTGTCATGGATACACTCACCCAATCCACATCTACTAGCATAGCATAGCAATATATATATAAGCAAACGTATAAGAAACTCCCAAAGGTTTGATAATAAACAGATAATAGGTTCTACCTCATCTACTTCCCAAGACCCACATATTAATCAGATCTTAATTATGCAATTGTTTGAGGATTGATCTAATGCAATAAAACTGGGTAGTAAAGAGGTATGATCAAAGTGTTACTTGTCTTGCTGATGATCAGTGAAACCTAGAGACTGGAAGTAGCAAGCGGCGCACTCCGGGTACTCTATCAAAAACAAACAAGCATACAATAAGCACTCATCTAATGCTAAGGTAAAACTCAAATAAGAGATCTAACCAGAAATTTCAACTTAACAACTCCGGTTTGCAAAAAGAATCAAATCAAACGAAGCAACGAAACTCAAACGGCGAAAGAAACAAGCTTTGTTTACTAATCTGGACCTAAGTCAAATTTGACAGTATCAAAAACTTGTTTGATTTGGTTAAACGGAAAGAGGTTTCGAGACGAAACTCTAGGCGCTTGAATCGCCTGATTCCGATAAACGAGCGAAATGTTATAATAGAACAAAAATCGGATCAGAAATCGCGATCAGAAATAATCGCGGAAAATCCAAGAAAAGAAAAACGGACGAACATGCTAACGAATGAACTTTCGCTGTCTGCGTCTAAAACACGAAAACCGTTCGTTAAAACTAACGTACGAGCGGGCGTTCGCTAAATAAACTAAATCGAAAAAAACCAATCTAATAAAAAAATTAACCGTGGTTTTATAAAAAACCCGGCGGTTTTCCGCCGGCGGCATGGGTGGCTACCTCCGGCGAGGCGGCGTGGCTCCGGCGGCGGGGGCTCCGGCGGCAGCGGGCGGCGCGGCAGCGGCAGCAGCGGGCAGCGCGGGTGGCGGCTGCGCGCGACGCGGGCGGAGGCGGCGGCGCGGCTTAGGGTTAGGGTTTGGGGGTGCGGGCGGCCCGGGTGGGCTGGGGCGGCGGCCTCCCAGCTTATAAAGGCCTGCCGGGCCAGGAGTCCTAGTCGGACACGGCCCGGTAGGTCGGTTCATTTTTTTTAAATACTTTTGCACAAAAAACAAATAAAAGAAATATTAAACGGACTCCAAAAATCCCGAAATAAAATTTCTCCGTCCTCTAAAAATAAGCCGGACAAGATGAACATTTAATTGGGGACTAAATGCAATTTTGGAAAACGCGCATTTTTTCTAATTCAAATAAAATAGCGACAAAACTCCGAAATAAAATCTTATTTAATTTTAATATTTAAATCCTCAATATCTCTTTATTTTGGGAAAGTCATTTTATTCCCTCTCTCGTATTTTTAAAATAGAAATAATTGAAGATAAAATAATTAAAATCAAATGATCCTATTTTCAAAATTTGAGAAAACTCAAATATGAAAATAACGAAATCCCCAACTCTCTCCATGGGTCCTTGAGTTGCGTAAAATTTCTAGGATCAAACCAAAATGCAATAAAAATATGATATGCAATGATGATCTAATGTATAACATTCCAAATTGAAAATTTGAGATGTTACATTTTCACAGTGTATTTGAAATTTTTTTCAGCCTATATTACACAAAGTGTTCAATGTGTATTCAAAAAATGTTCAATGTACATTACACAAATGTTCAATGCATATTCGAAAATAGGTCAACATACATTACACAACGGTCAATGCCTATTTGAAATATGTTCAGTATACATTAAAAAATGTTCAGTGTGTATTCGAATTTTTTCGTAGCATATATCCATTCATGTGTTCAAAATATTAAAAAATAAAAACTGAGCAAAAAAATGTGGCGCTACAGTGAACCAAAATGGTACAGTACCGTCCCGCTACAGTGTTTCAGCATTATGTTTTTTATTTGACATGCAAATGGGCCGGCCCAGTTGGATGGACCCTGTCCGAAGCCAGAGCTACTTGACGCGGTGAATCCTATTTTGGCACTGCAGGCGCCCGTTACAGTGCAATTTTGCAAACGGGCGCCTGCAACAGTCCAAGCTGGGCCGGCCCATTCTAGTCTTCTCTTGTTTTGCACAGACGTTAAAGAGATGAGAGAACTGGGAATCGAACCCACGCACGACTCGCTGCGCTCTAACCACTATGCCATCGAGCTTCTACTGTGCTAAGTTAGTTCGCTCATGCATTTTATTTCGTTTCTTCTAGTTCGCGAAATGCCGTTTTCGGGAAGTTTCCACAGGCTTCCCAAACCGGATTTTCCCGATTCGCGGTTTAGTTTACAAACGGTTTGATTCAGTTTTTCCTTTCTTTTTTTCTTCCTTTCTTTTGTTCTTTAATGCGTGATTTCTTCCAGAATTTTAATGCGTGAATTCAGTTTTAACTTTTTGCCATTCTGATTTTTTCCAGAATTTTAAAAATTATTCCCATTTAAAAAAATGTTTGGGTTTTTTTCAAATTTGTTCAAGATTTAAAAAATTTACAAATTTTAAAAATATTCTTGTTTCAGTGATATGTTCAAAAATTGAAAATAATTTTTGCATTAAAAGACATATTTTCTAAATTTCTTCCATATGTTCAAAACATGTTCCCATTCCCAAAAATTGTTCACAAATTCAGAAAAAACGCATTTTTATAAAACATTCATGCTTTTAAGAAATGTTCATGAATTTCAACATATGTTCCGTTCAAATTTTTTGTTCATCTTTTTTTTAATGTGTGGAATTTAAAAAAATCGTAATTTGGAAAGTATATTTGGCATTTCGTAGTTATTACTTTTTGAAAAGTTCAAAAAAAAAAGCTTCGAATCTGATGTTACATTAGATTCTTTAATATTAACGCTAACCATTGGTTAGCAGAACGCATTTGTTTGAGTGGCTAGCAACATGTGGTCATGTCTTTGAGGTCGTGAGTTCGATCACTCCCATACCAGGCCTGCTCCGCATCCAAACCATCAAGGTAAGTCGGCTTGTTTAGAATAAGGGACACCATAAATTATTGACAGTGGTAGCTTCCATGCGTCAATAAAAGAGAATATGCTGGTTAATTATAATTGAAACAAATTATGGGCATGTGCCAATAAAAAAAATATTGGTTTGGCTCTAATTAAAGGGTGCCATGTTGAACTAGAGAATACGGACATGTGGGGGTCTTGATCCATTCTTATATTAAGCTAGAGGCATGTAATTTTATCCTCCCGTTGCAACGCACGGGCATGTGGGCTAGTGTATATAAATATGCAATAAACTGTGTATAGTTGTCACATCGCTAGCTTCTGATAATGCACTGGGCTAGCTTTGGTGTTGGATCATGTTTAAACTTTGCGTGAACCTTGAAATGGGGATGACGTAAACCCCTAGCACCACTTTAATCAACTAGGGTTTACAAAAATAATTTTTGTGAACCTTGAACCTGAAATGCCCTTCAAAAATGTTTATGATTTAGGAAAAAAGGTGAAAGCCCTAACGATAAATAGTGCGCATTTTTGTAGGACAAAAATGCTTTGAATTGACTCAGACCATATTTGAATTGGGGCTATTTAAATTCCATATATATTTTAAAAGCTCCAAATAATTTGAAACTTGCAGAGGGCCTCTGGAATATTTCAAAGTGAGCCCACAAAAAGTTTCAAAATTATCAAAAATGTTTTAGTGCCCTAACTAAAACAAGACAGAAGGGCAAAATTGGAAAACAGAAAAGAAAGAGAGATAGGGACCTTACCTGGCGCTGACCTAGCCTGGCCTAGCACGGCCCAACCCAGCTGGCCGACGCCAGTCGTCGTCTCCACCGTGCCAGAAGGATGCCGAGCGTGTGCTCGCCGTGCGCACACACGTGTCCGTGCTACCTCCTGCCAGCTAGCTTCCGTGGCGTAGCAGATAGACCCGCGCGAGCCGTCTGGATCGAGCTGACCGCCCCGCCACTCTCCCCTCACGTCTCTCTCGCCCTCTCCACCATGGCCGACGCATGCTCGACCTCGCCGCCGCCATAGCCGTGCCCACCGTTCCCTTCTCGCCTCCCCATCGTCTCTGCAAGCTCCGCTGTCGTCCGCCACTTCGCCTCCGCATCGTCTCTGCAAGCTCCGCCGTCGTCCGTCGACTTCTCCCCGGCTCGGCCACCAAGATCTCCGGTGACCTCACGTTACTTCCATCCCATCCCCGAGCCCACTGATCTGCTCTTCGCGTCCGCTGTGAGCTGCTGCGCCGATACCCCCCTTCCCTGGCTTTTGCTTCTTCTAACGCCGTTGGCCATCGCGGTCGAGAGCTTGGCTCCGCTAGCCATGTCCTCATCGTGGCCCCCGTCACCTAGAGCTGCAATGGAGCACACAGTCGTGTTCAGTGCAACGCTAGGAGCCCCAAACCCCCTCCAGCTGCTCCTGCCGTGCACTGCAACTTTGAAACCACCGAGACCCGAACTCCAGTCGCCGCCTTTGAGCTCGCCGCTATCGATTTAGGTCACCCCCAGTGAAACTAACTGCCCACTCGACGCGCGGGATCACCAGCTATCTGTAGGTGGTCTCCGCCGTCCATTTGGACGCTGCAGCGCGAAACACGCGGCCCTCCACCGCGTCTGGCCTCGCCGGTGTTGAACCGCCAGCGGTATTAGCCCGTGTTGACCGGTTTTTGCCCCCCGGGGTCACTGACATGTGGGCCCTGCCCCAGCTAATTACTAGTTTAGGTTTAGTTTTAACACTAATTATTTTATGTAGTGACAGTGTCACTAACCAGTGGGCCCCACTGGTTAGGTTTGCGCAGCCCTGTTGACCTGCTGATGCAGGGATGACCTCATGCTGACGTCATAACCATTTTCTGGTGATTTTATATTTCAAAAATGATTAATAAAATCCAGAAAATAGTTTAAACTTCAAAAATTCATAAAAAATCAACCGTAGCTCAGAATGAAATAATTTATATACAAAAAATTATCAGAAAAATTCAAGGAATCCATCTGTAACATTTTCATGCATGAAAAACCAACTTATACTTGCTGTATAAGTGAAAACGTTCATGGCATTTAAAATGATTAAATTGGAGTTGCATTTGAACCCTTGGTTCAAATGGACTCCATTGCACTTGTTGTTAGATGCATTAGCACAGTCCACAAAATTCTTAACATGTCATATTCATGCATCATATTGTTGCATTTGTTGTGTATTGATTTCCAGAACTGTCCCTCTCGATAGGTCCTGCTCCTGCGAGTGGCACCGAGCCCTGTCTGAGGAGCAGTACTACCCTGTTGATCCCCTAGGCAAGCAGTCCCCCTTGACCATTTCGATACAACGCCACTCTCTTGCTCCTGCTCTATTTTACTAGATTAGGATAACAACAATTCAACTGTTACATTCTATTGCGGTAGTTGAACCCATTCCTCTGCATGACCTGTCATTGTCACGGTAAGTAGTTAAAACATCCTAGCATGATTAGGAGTTGCTTGAGCCCATGATGTGTTCTTATCCATGCCATGCTTGCTATTGCTTAGAGTAGTGTCAGGTCTGATTCATCTGAGATGAATTGGAGTGGTATGTTATGTCCTAATGTTGAGAGTTAAGTGTGTGAACCCGATTTTGTAAATGTAGCGATGAGAGGTCATGTAGGAGTACATGGTGGATTGTCTCATTGAGACAGTCCTTAAGAACTGAGTTCTGTGTCTGTGATCCAAGAATAGTTACTACCACATGTTAGGATACTTAGTTGACCCTCTCGACTTATTAGCTGCCTTGATCTCTGTCCAGGATGTAGGATGTGCTAGGGGTCGTGCGTAGCATCGCCCAACGGGGTGAGCTTGTTGCGGCAGGCACGAGGCATGGTGTACCAAGTGTCACCCTGATGGTGCTCTTGGGAACCCTGCTCTCATCGTTTGGGGTCGTGATAGAAACCTCGGTCGAACTTCCTTTACGGATACAACCTCAAATAGGCGATAAACCTGCACTAGAGTCTCGTGTGGTTAGTCAGGTCGTGGCCGACACCCTCACCAGGCCTCTGCTTGAAGGTTGCCGAGATACATGTCGTGTACATGCTGATAAGTGGTGGGAGCGTGTGTGAAGACGTACACTCCTGTAGGGTTAATGATCTATTCGAATAGCCGTGTCCTCAGATATGGACTACTTTGGAAAGCTACATTATTCATAGACAACTTAAATAGATACTCTAAAATGCGCAAAATAAGCGTGAGTGCTATGGATGGTGTTGGAGATATAACTCCTAGGTATGACCCGCCCAGGAGGGGCCATCTCATGCCATTGGTGACTTAAGCATGAAGCTGGCAGTTCATGGATCACGCTTATTGAAGGCCCAAGGCCCGGAGGCGACTCAAGGCCCAAAGGTGTGAACTGTCAGGAGATGACTTGTTATGTAAAGCAAGTTTAGTTAGAAACCGAGCCGGTCAGGTTTGTGTGAGCCGGCCGGGATTCTGTAAGCTGCCGGGCCTCAACCTGTATATAAAGGGGTGACCCGGCGGCATGTTAACTCAAGAAACAATCAATCAAGTACTAGGTCAAGCATATTCGCTCCCTGGTAATCGAAACCCAAGCAATACAATGGAAAGCAGGAGTAGGATTTTACCTCATTGAGAGGGGCCGAACCTGGGTAAACTCGGTGTCCTTTGTCCCGGTTAACCCCTTTAAGCTAACCTAGTTGTGATGGCTCCACACCTAAGTCCTTTTGCTAGGGCATCTGCGTGTTAAATCCATGACAGTTGGCGCCCACCATGGGGACAGACCACGGTGGTTTCGAGTTCTTGAAGGGTAACTTCTCATGGAACAAGGGATACGCCATGGGCCGGATGACCAAGAGTCGCAGTGGCAAAATCTACATTGACGATGCAGGCTGGGGTCCCGAGGCCGATTCAATCGAATACGAGTAATGGGTCCGCTTCGGCGGAATCCACATCTTCATTGGCAAGATCGGAGAGTCGGAGCCTGAGCCGGACGCATGCACCAACATCATCGAGATGGCTCTGCATGCACGACCTGCCAAGGTTCAAGTCGCTGTGAAGCATGCCTTTGCGGGTTTTACTCACAGAGTGGATCTTGAGGAAGTATCTATATCTGGTGGAGAGACAGCCATCTACTCTGATGATGAGTCCTCAATCGGTGAGACCAATTCCATGTATCAATTGCAAGATGGTAGGCTTGGGGGTTGTTCCGATGGCGACAGTATTCCGGACCCCTATGAGCCGCCAAACAGAGTTGTGATCTTCATGGCCGGCATGCAACCTGTGCAGGATTCATCAACTACGGCGGCAATGATTTCTGGTTCAGCGGCCGCTGCAACAACCGGAGCAGGTGGCCCTGTGCGCCCGCCGACTCAAGTTTTATCTGAACTCTTGGGAGGCTTTGGAAACTCTGCTAACTGTGGAGGTAACCCCAGCAAATCAAGCAAAAAATAATATGGACATTGCAAAATTGCGAGATGAGATAGCCTAGGCTAAGGAGGATCTTAACACGGAATATGCTAGTATGGCAACAGAGCGAGCCACCTTGGAGGTAGAATCACAGAGGATTCAAGCAGAAAATTTTCGCTTAAGCCTGGATCAGAATGCATCAAACGCCGTTTTTCACAGGAGATACCAGAGTCGTCTGCCTCAGGAGTTTGATGCGAGAAATCTTTTCAATACGCCTGGAGCAGGACCAAGTAACCCGCCCGGCGTGTGCTACATCTTGAGCTTGCGTTGGTTTTCCTCGAAGAGGAGAGGGTGATGCAGCAATAGTAGCGTAAGTATTTCCCTCAGTTTTTGAGAACCAAGGTATCAATCCAGTAGGAGGCTCCTCAAAAGTCCCATGCACCTACACAAACAAACAAAGAACTCGCAACCAACGCAATAAAGGGGTTGTCAATCCCTTCACGGCCACTTGCGAAAGTGAGATCTAATAAAGATAGTAAGATAAGATAAATATATTTTTGGTATTTTATAATATAGATATAAAAATTAAAGATGCAAATAAAAGTAAATTGGAAGCAAATATGATAAGAGATAGACCCGGGGGCCATAGGTTTCACTAGTGGGTTCTCTCAAGATAGCATAAGTATTACGGTGGGTAAACAAATTACTGTCGAGCAATTGATAGAAAAGCGAATAATTATGAGATTATCTAGGCATGATCATGTATATAGGCATCACGTCCGCAACAAGTAGACCGACTCCTGCCTGGATCTACTACTATTACTCCACACATCGACCGACTCCTGCTTGCATCTAGAGTATTAAGTTCATAAGAACAGAGTAACGCATTAAGCAAGATGACATGATGTAGAGGGATAAACTCAAGCAATATGATATAAACCCCATCTTGTTATCGTCGATGACAACAATACAATACGTGCCTTGCAACCCTTTCTGTCACTGGGTAAGGACACCGCAAGATTGAACCCAAAGCTAAGCACTTCTCCCATGGAAAGAAAGATCAATCTAGTAGGCCAAACCAAACTGATAATTCGAAGAGACTTGCAAAGATAACTCAATCATACATAAAAGAATTCAGAGAAGATTCAAATATTATTCATAGATAAACTTGATCATAAACCCACAATTCATTGGATCTCGACAAACACACCGCAAAAAGAGTTTACATCGAATAGATCTCCACAAGAGAGGGGGAGGACATTGTATTGAGATCCAAAAAGAGAGAAGAAGCCATCTAGCTAATAACTATGGACCCGTAGGTCTGTGGTAAACTACTCACAACTCATCGGAGGGGCAAGGGTGTTGATGTAGAAGCCCTCCGTGGTCGATTCCCCCTCCGGCAGAGTGCCGGCGAAGGCTCCAAGATGAGATCTCGCGGATAAAGAAGGTTACGGTGGTGGAAATTGTATTTCGTCTGCCCCTTGGATGTTTTCGGGGTACGTAGGCTTATATAGGAGGAAGAAGTACGCCAGTGGATGCCTGAGGGGCCCACGAGACAGGGGGCGTGCCCTCCTATCTCGTGGGAGCCTCGGCCGCTTCTTGACTTGCACTCCAAGTCCTCTGGATCATGTTCGTTCCAAAAATCATTCTCCCGAAGGTTTCATTCCGTTTGGACTCCGTTTGATATTCCTTTTCTTCAAAATACTGAAATAGGCAAAAAAAACAGCAATATGGGCCGGGCCTCCGGTTAGTAGGTTAGTCCCAAAAAATGATATAAATGTGTAAAATAAAGCCCATGAATATCCAAAAGGGGTAATATAATAGCATGGAACAATGAAAAATTATAGATACGTTGGAGACGTATCAGCGTGACCCGGACCCTTGAGGCGCCTGGGACTGGAGCGGCGGCTCAGCCCCGCACAGCGGATACGGCCCGTGTAGATTTAACCCCGCCTCGGCGAGTCTCAACACCTCCGGCTCACTTCTCTAACCCGTTGGACAACATGATTGTCGTAGCATCACAGCTGGTGGCTCTCCCAGTGACAGGCAAGTCTCCTCCAGCGGTTGAGGCTCGGAAGGCTGTGGAGCTTCTTTAGATGGCGGTGGCTCAGCAGGCAGCTTACTCCTACAGCCGTGATCGAATTCATTCAACTCTGCGTCAGAGTCGGAGCTATAGTCGACGCATTGAGTCGCCGACAGTTTCAAGCAATGAGCGGCACCGTGACCAGCCCCGCGGGCATGACCCGCCATGGGTTGATAACCATGCTTAGTTTTTGGTAGATCAAGCCAGGGCACGCCGAGAGGCGGAGTTGGCAACTAAGCTAGGGGCTCAGCAACCTCAATTAAACCCTTCAATGTCCGTAGAAGCTGGGATGACTTCTAGGATGGTGGGTGTGCCATGTTTAGTGCCGGCTCTACGCAATGAGCGGTTACCAAGGACTTCAAGGGCCCTCGAAAAGTACCCAATTACACAGTGGATCAACCTCCGGAGGCTTGGATTGAGAGCTACGAGATGGCCATGGAGATGTTGGACGTCAATGATGCTGCATGCGCTAAATATTTCACCATGATGTTGGATGCGCTGATTTGCACCTGGTTAAAGGGATTGCCCCTAGCTCCGTCAGATCATGGGCTGAACTAAAAGCATGCTTTATTCAGAATTTCAAAAATACATGCAAGCAACCCACGTCGATTCTTGACTTAGACACTTATGCCCAGAGTGAGGGCGAATCAACTGCCCATTGGGTACGCCGGCCCTCGGCCATTATCCACTCGTCGAACAACATCAATGTCGGCTCAACCATCCTGATTTTGGAGAAAAAATGTCGATTCCTTCCTCTCAAACAGAAGCTAGGGCGGCTTAAGTGCCACTACAATGATATGGGGGAGCTTATGGAGGCTCTTATCAAATACGCTGATTCTGATAATAGTAAGGACCCTGAGTCTGATGAAGAGAAGGCTAGAAAGGGGAAGAAGAACGGCAATGCAAAGGGACAGTAGCACAATGCGGCGGGTCAAGGTTATAACGGTAAGTGCAAGAAAACTGACGGCGGTTCAGACTTTGTGGCTAATACCAACATGCAGAATAATAATCAGTGTCGTAAGGGGAAGTCATCAGGGTCCCGGTTTGGTGGGCCTAAATTCAACCTTGAGGCGATAATGAATCAGCCTTGCCCGAAGCATGGTACTCAAGTGAAAGCACAAGTGCTCCCTGGGTGATTTTGGCAATTCATGACAACATATCCCTTGTTGGACTAATACTTCTACCTAGTTCATTTCAGATAAGTTCAACATTGGAGTGGCATGGACATGGACAAGAGAATGTGGAACCCCTTCAAGATGCTAAGGACAAATATTAGCAAAAGCTCAAGACTCTACATTTTCTATTTTAGTGATCCAAGATCACATTGAGTCCATAGGAAAGCCAATACTATTAAAAGGGGATGAGGTGTTGCTTAATGGCTTGCTTGCTCAAAGTGCTTAGTGATATGCTCCAAAACCCTCAGCCACTTCCTCACATCCACATATGTCCAAAACCTAAATGTCAAACTCGGCCCCACCGACTTTGTCTATCCGGCGCCACTGGGTTTCATCTTATTTAGCCACTGCCAAACCCTAGTCACTTTGGTCTCACCGATGGGATCTCGGTCTCACCGAGATGGGCTTGCAAACTCTCTATGATCTATTGCAATAGTTTCGGTCTAACCGAGTTTGTTCAGTCGGTCCCACCGAGTTTGCTTGAGCAATCCTTTGTTTACTTATTACCAAAATCGGTCTCACCGAGTTTGAGTAATCGGTCAAATTGAGTTGAGGTTTTACCCTAACCCCTACACATCGGTCCCACCGAGATGGCTATATCGGTCCCACCGAAAATCCTAACGTTCACATTTTTACCTAAATCGGTCTGACCGAGTTTGTTGATTCGTTCTCACCGAGTTTGGGGATCTATGTGTAACGGCTAGATTTTGTGTGGAGGCTATATATACCCCTCCACCCACTCTTCATTCGTGAAGAGAGCCACCAGAACACACCTACACTTCCACTACTCATTTTCTGAGAGAGAACCACCTACTCATGTGTTGAGACCAAGATATTCCAATCCCACCATATGAATCTTGATCTCTAGCCTTCCCCAAGTTGCTTTCCACTCAAATCATCTTTCCACCATAGCCAAATATGTGAGAGAGAGTTGAGTGTTGGGGAGGCTATCATTTGAAGCACAAGAGTAAGGAGTTCATCAACAACTCACCATCTATTACCTTTTGGAGAGTGGTGTCTCCTAGATTGGTTAGGTGTCACTTGGGAGCCTCCGTCAAGATTGTGGAGTTGAACCAAGGAGTTTGTAAGGGCAAGGAGATCAGCTACTTCGTGAAGATCTACCCTAGTGAGGCAAGTCCTTCATGGGCGATGGCCATGATGGAATAGACAGGGTTGCTTCTTCGTGGACCCTTCGTGGGTGGAGCCCTCTATGGACTCGCGCAAATGTTACCCTCCGTGGGTTGAAGTCTCCATCAGCGTGGATGTACGATATATAGCACCACCAATCGGAACCACGCCAAAAATTTCCGTATCTCCAATTGCGTTTGCACACTCCAATCCCATCCCTTTACTTTCTTGCAAGTTGCATGCTTTACTTTCTGCTGCTCATATACTCCTTGCATGCTTGCTTGCATTGTAATGTGTATGCTTGAAATTGTGATAATCAACCACCTCAACTTGAAAAACTTAAGAACTGCCAACTTTGTTTGTTGAGGGTCTAATCACCCCCCCTCTGGACACCTCTTCTCGATCCTTCCATCAAGATAAGCCCGCCACTCATCTCTGGAAAGACTGCTTCATCATGAGGGAGTATAGAAATTCTGGTTTTTATCAGGGTAACCAGGGTCTGCATGGTGGGTCAGGATCCGACTCTCACGGACCCTGCTTTGGAGGTGGCGATTCAAACTCTGGATTCCAGGGCCAACGTAATCAAGGAGGTTTCAATCAGCAACCTAATCATTGTAATCAACAACAGCAGTCCGGTTATCAGAGTAATCCGAAGCAGCTGAATAGTGGTTAATATCATGTGTTTACCACAAGTCTATGCAAACGAGACCAGAAGGTTCATAAGAGAGCGGTGAGCTCAGTTGAGCCGGCGATGCCTCGATACTTACGATGTTTAGAACAACCAATTGTATGGAGCCGTGAGGATCATCTTCCCCGGGTTGATAATCCGGGTCAACTAGCTTTGGTGGTGGCACCTCAGGTCGGAGAGTACAAGTTTACTAAGGTGCTCATGGATGGGGGCAGTAGTATCAATATCCTTTACTATGATACTTTTTGCCGTATGAATTTGACTGACAAAGATCTTAAGCCGTCCTCTATAGTCTTTCATGGGGTGGTGCCCGGTAGGTTGGCATATCCAGTTGGTAAGATAGCCTTGGAAGTAGTTTTTGGTAACGAATGTGACTACAGGGCTGAAAAATTGACTTTTGAAGTGGTCAATATCAAGAGCCCTTATCACGCCTTATTTGGACGGCCGGCTTATGCCAAATTCATGGCACGACCTTGTTATGTTTATCTGCAGCTTAAGATGCTGGGTCATAAGGGTACCATCACGGTGCATGGAAATAGAAAGATAGCTTTGGAGTGTGAAGAGGGCGACGCTGCCTATGCTGAGTCCGCTTGTGCAATGGAGGACCTGAAGTTCTATAAAGATAATGTTGACCCGGCAGATATGACCCCCTTGAAGAAGCCAACCATAAAGCAGGACCCTTTGTTGAAATTTAAGTCGGCGGATGATACTATAAAAAGGTTTAATTTGTCCCTGGCGACTCATCCAATCAGTTCATTATCAGTGCTAACATTGATCTGAAATAGGAAAGCACGCTCATCGAGTTCATCCATGAGAACCAGGACATCTTTGCATGAAAGCCTTCTGACATGCCAGGTGTACCGAGGGAACTCCTGAGCACACTCTCAATATTGATCCGAAGTTTAAACCGATCAAGCAATTTCTTCGTTGTTTTAATGAAGAGAGATGCAAGGCCATTGGCGAAGAAGTGGCCCGGCTCTTGGCTGCCGGGTTCATTGTGGAAGTTTTTCATCCGGAATGGTTGGCTAACCCGGTGCTGATACTTAAGAAGAATGCCACTTCGCGTATGTGTGTAGATTACAGACACCTTAACAAGGCTTGTCCAGCTGATCCTTTTGCTCTCCCTCGTATTGATCAGATCATTGATGCTACGGTGGGTTGTGAGCGTTTGAGTTTTTTAGATGCTTATTCTGGTTATCATCATATCAAGATGGCAGTTAAGAACCAGGAGAGGACATCTTTCATCACTCCCTTTGGAGCCTTCTGCTATGTGTCTATGCCTTTTGGGCTCAAGAGTGCCCAGGCGACTTATCAGCATTGTGTTCAGAATTGCCTCCACAGCCAGATTGGATGCAAATTTCATGCTTATGTGGATGATATCGTTGTGAAGTCCAAGAAGAAGGAAACCTTGATAGATGATCTCAAGGAGACTTTTGACAATCTCTGGGTCTACAACATGATGCTTAACCCGGCCAAATGTGTTTTTGGCGTGCCAGTAGGCAAGCTCTTCGGTTTTCTGGTCTCTGAAAGAGGTATTGAAGCTAACCCGGAGAAAATCAAGGCTATCACATCCATGGCTAAGCCAGCGTGTGTCAATAACGTTCAACGTTTGGCGAGTCATATTGCGGCCTTAAGTCGGTTTATAAGCCACCTAGGGGAAAAGGCTATTCCTCTGTACCAAATGATGAAGCAAACGGATCACTTTGTCTGGAGTGATGCTGCCAATGAGGCGTTCGAGGCGCTTAAGAAACAGTTGGCTGAGCCGCCGGTTCTAGCAGCTCCTATTGATAAGGAGCCCTTGCTTTTATATGTGGCTGCTAACAGCAGAGCCATCAGTGTGGCAGTTGTTGTGGATAGGAAAGAGTCAGGCAAGGAATATTCGGTTCAAAGGCCAGCTTACTATGCCAGTGAGGACTAACTGAGTCTGAACAGAGGTACTCACATTGGCAGAAGCTAGTCTATGGAGTATTCATGGCTAGTTGAAAGTTGAAGCATTATTTCCTTGGTTATCCCAACACTGTTGCTAGTTCTGCTCCTCTTGGGGATATTATTCAAAACAGAGAAGCTACAGGCTGGGTGGCTAAGTGGGCCATTGAGCTTGGACCCCATGGTCTGAAATATATGCCTCGAACAGTCATTAAATCTCAGGCACTTGTGGATTTCATCAATGACTGGACAGAGTTGCAGATGCCTGAGGACAAGGAAACAGGCATGATTGGACTATTCATTTTGATGGATCCAGGCAGTTAAAAGGCTCAGGGGCTTGAGTTATTTTGACTTCCCCATGAGGTGATAAGTTTTGTTATGTCTTGCGGATAATGTTTCCTTGTACTAACAATGCAGCCGAATATGTGGATTTACTCCATGGTCTTTGGATGGCTAAAGAGATGAACCTAAGTCGGGTCAGGTGTTTTGGTGATTCAGATCTGGTGGCTCAGCAAGTCTCGGGAACTTGGGATTCCAAAGACCCACTCATGGCGGCTTATCGCTAGGCAGTTGATGATATTGCTGGTCATTTCAAGGGTTATCAGGTGGAACATATTGATCGCAAGAAAAATGAGGCGACTGATGCTTTAAGCTAGCTAGGGTCTCAGTGTAAGCCGGTACCACCTAATGTCTTTCTTGATGTTCTAAGTAATCCTTCAGATAAATTGCCTATAGAAGAGGATCTTGCTATCCCTGACCTGGAGGCACAGTTGGTGGTGGCTCTTCATGCTATTCCTGATTGGACAGTTCCATATTTGGCTTATATGACCCGGGGTGAATTACCTAATGATGAAGCTTTGGCCAGGCAAATAACCCGGAGGTCTAAGTCAATGACCATTGTCAATGGGAGTTACACCGATGCAGTGTTACAAGGGTGTTTCAGCGATGTATCTCTCCTGAGGAGGGCCGTGATATTCATGAAGGAGATTGCGGCCATCATGCCGGCTCTAAGTGTCTCGTCGCTAAGGCTTTTTGTCATGGGTTTTATTGCCTGACGGCTCATGCTGATGCAGAAGATCTGGTTAGCAAGTGCGATGGCTGTCAAAAAATTTCTAGACGAGCTCATGTGCCGGCTCAAGAATTGAGGATGATTGCAATTACTTGGCCATTTGCAGTCTCAGCACTGGATATTGCTGGACCTTTCAACAGATCCAAGGACAAAAAGACCCACCTTTTGGTGGCAGTTGACAAGTTCACAAAGTGGTTTGAGGCAGAGCCGGTCAGCAAGTGTGATGTGGCAACGGTGGTTCAATTCATTAAAAAGGTGATTTTCCGTTTTGGCTATCCTCATAGCATCATAACTGATAATGGCAGTAATCTATCTAAGGGTGTTATGAAAGAATTTTTCAACAAGAGCATATTAGTCTTGATGTTTCATTAGTGGCTCACCCCTAGTCTAATGGTCAAGCCGAAAGGGCCAATCAAGAAATCTTGAGAGGTATAAAACCCCCAGCAGATCAGCGGCTCATGGTCCCTTTGCATAGGACGCCGGGTTGTTGGGTTGAGGAGTTACCCTCAGTGCTTTGGAGTATCAATACTACCCCCAACAGATCCATGGGTTATACGCCTTTCTTCATGGTTTACGGAGCTGAGACGGTTCTTCCAAGTGACATCCGTCATGACTCGCCCCGCGTGGTGGCTTATATCGAAGTCGATAATGAAAAAGCACCTTAGGATGCTCTTGATTTGTTGGATGAGGAGTGTGACCTGGCGGCGGCTCGATCGGCAATATACCAGCCAGATCTGCGCCGTTATAATAGCCGCCGGGTTAAAACTCATACTTTTCAAGATGGCGACTTAGTACTCCCGCTCATCCAAGATCAAACAGATATGCACAAGTTACCCCCACCTTGGGAAGGGCCCTTTGTGGTCAGCAAAAACCTGAACAATGGGTCGTACTACCTCATTGATATTCGAGACCACAAGGACTCACGCACATCGGAGGAGGAGACCCGCCGACCGTGGAACATTGCTCATCTTCGGCCTTATTACACTTGAGCCACCGGCTCTTGTGTTGTACATATTTTCATCCATGTACATATTATGATCATATATAATAAAGCTGGCATCCCTGATAATTCAGGGCCTCTGTCATTTCATTTCTAAGTATCAGAGTCTTCATTGTCAGTTCATAAGTTCACTTGTGGGCTTCCTACTCATTGAGTATAGCTGTGACTACCCTCTTGATCCGGCATGCACGCCTTGCTAAAAATTACTTGGGGGCTTCCTACTCATTGAGCATAGCTATGACTACCCTATTGATTCGGCTTATACACCTTGTTGCAAATCACTTGGGGGCTTATTGCCCAAGTTAAAGGTTACCAAAGAGAACTTATTGAAGTGCATAGTTCAAACATAGGTATCCTGACTTGAGGGCTCATTATACGTCACCTGGGGGCTCCCTATTCAATGAACATAGTTTTATTTACCATTTTGATTGGCTTGTACGCCAGGTGTCAACACCAAATTCCGGTTTATCCTGCCTTGTCTATCCGCCACTCTGCCCAGGTAATCCTGCAATGACCCGCCGTACTCTTGACAGTCAATCTTATACAGACCCTAAACTTCTCCAAAGTTAAAACGGTGGTTGGTCATGTGAGGCTAGGCTTACATGTTTGAATGAAGGATCAACTTAGTGGCTGTGCGGCCCATGAACAACACTTGATATTGAGGCTTGGAAACCTATGAAAGCCTTGCCTTTTCTAATTTGTTATTTTTTCTAAACATTGTTTGGGTTTACATCCTTGTACCATATTGACATATGGTTTAAAATGATTCAGGCCATGTAGCCTATGGCTTATATTTGAGCATATCTGGGGTTTTGATAACCCGTTCTGGCTTTGGACATTAAGTCGCCAGCATACTTGAATTGTGCACTTGGAGTTATGCGCTCTAAGTCACTGGACTGTCATCCTCACCGGATATGGCGATATAAGCTGGCAGGATGAACCAATTTCACAAGTATGTTTTACTTGTTATATGAATATGCAAGGTTTTGATAGCCTGCCCTGGTTATTGGCTTTAAAGCCACTAGGACATACTATGTTGAACATTATAACCCGCCCTAGTGTAAACCTCCAGGCACATGTTATTTATTTGTGAGTCTGCAGAAAGCACAACACTATTGGTTATGACCCGTCTGATGAATAAATGTGATAAAGCACAAAACTGTGGATCTTCAAACATCAGAACAACATTTTAACATATTCAAACATCAAAACATGCACGATGGCATGGCAAATCATTGTTTTCAACTAGCCTATTACAAGGCTACCATGAAGCCCAAATGATTGGCTGTTTTTTCAAGCCAAAAGTGCCATGATGTAGTTGGAGAGCTGCCACAAGGGATCATTTGTCCTGATCTTGGCATGTTGAAGACTCCGGGTCATCTTGCACCGGTTCTTCTTCTTCCTCTCCTCCCATTGGCTGGAAGTCTGATGTGGCCTGGTTGATCCCATTCAAAGCTCTAAACACAACTTCATCATCTATAAGGCTCGACAGATCAATTTCGGGAGCAAAGGTGTGCTTACGTATGGGCGGGATGAGGTCCATGGACTCATGAATAGGCGCTGCTACTCTCGAGTTTCCTTTAGTATAAGTCGCCTGATATTTTGACAAGTCCGTCTCCTCTGCCAGCTAGCTTTCCAAAGGGCGCATTTCTTTTACGCACTTGGTAAAATCTGCTGCTTCGAAGGGAGAACCATCTTCTTTCAAGCGTGGGCCACTGACGGCTAATTCTTCCGGGTCAAGTTTTGCTTGCCATGCCTTTGCCTAGCTCAGTGCAGTGATGGCACTGGCTCTGGTGGCTGACCACTGCAGTTCTTCAACTCTTTGCAGCAGCACAGACAGTTTCCAAGCACTGCCTTGATGAGTGAAGGTGGTTGCTTCTTATGAGAGACCATAGAAATAGCCCGTTGAGTGCTGGTGTACAACTGCTCCACAAGGGTATATGTAGCTTTAAGCTTTAAGCGCATGTCTTGACCCAGCTTGGAACTTCTGGAGCCTGCATCAGCAAAGATATTGATATACCGGCTAAGGATTGTTAAACATTGGTGTTGAAAGATTAAGGTACAATATTACTTACCAAAGATGGCGGTTGTCATGCTATTGATTTGATGCTTTAAGCCTGATAACTCATCAGTCACCGGCTTAAGAGCGGCCTCAGCATCTTCCGCTCTCTTTAACAGAGCCGCCTTCTTAATATCCCAACCGGCTCTCTCAGCAGTGAAATCCCTTTTCAGCTTTTCAGTGTTTTCCAAAGAGGTTTTCAATTATGATTTTGCTTTGAAAGTTTCAGATTGTTGGGATTTGATGTTCTGTCGCAGATCAGTGACTTGAGATTCTTCCATACTTAATTCAGCTTGCAATGTACAGAGACAAGCAGTATTATGATCTTCTGCTTTGAAGTCCCAAGCATAATACAAGTATTTTAGTTGGCACTTGGGGGCTAATGCACATTGCTCTTTTGAAGACAAATCTATAATGACCCAGCTAAATTTCTTCAATTATAGCCGGTTCATGGGGGCTACATGTTTGGATTTGTTCATAAATATGATGGTAAGTCCCAGCTTAGCTATGCAGCTTAAGCCGGCCCTTGGGGGCTACATATGTGGATTTTAGCACTATAGTTTGAAGTCCCGGCTTAACTTTCCAATTTTAAGTCGGCCCTTGGGGACTACTCGTTTTTATTCAACAGTTAGAAAATGCTATGGCACAGCTACAAGATAAAAGAGGTTGTTTAAGTCTATAGTGTTGGAAATATGCCCTAGAGGCAATAATAAATTAGTTATTATTATATTTCCTTGTTCATGATAATCGCCTTTTATTCATGCTATAAATGTATTATCCGGAAATCGTAATACACGTGTGAATACATAGACCACAATATGTCCCTAGTGAGCCTCTAGTTGACTAGCTCGTTGTGATCAACAGATAGTCATGGTTTCCTGGCTATGGACATTAGATGTCGTTGATAACGGGATCACATCATTAGGAGAATGATGTGATGGACAAGACCCAATCCTAAGCATAGCACAAAGATCGTGTAGTTCGTTTTCTAGAGCTTTTCTAATGTCAAGTATCTTTTCCTTAGACCATGAGATTGTGCAACTCCTGGATACCGTAGGAGTGCTTTGGGTGTACCAAATGTCACAACGTAACTGGGTGGCTATAAAGGTGCATTACAGGTATCTCCGAAAGTGTCTGTTGGGTTGGCACGAATCGAGAATGGGATTTGTCACTCCGTGTAAGCGGAGAGGTATCTCTGGGCCCACTCGGTAGGACATCATCATATGCGCAATGTGACCAAGGAGTTGATCACGGGATGATGTGTTACGGAACGAGTAAAGAGACTTGCCGATAACGAGATTGAACAAGGTATAAGGATACCGACGATCGAATCTCGGGCAAGTACACTACCGCTAGACAAAGGGAATTGTATACGGGATTGATTAAGTCCTTGACATCGTGGTTCATCCGATGAGATCATCATGGAACATGTGGGAGCCATCATGGGTATCCAGATCCCGCTGTTGGTTATTGACCGGAGAACGTCTCGGTCATGTCTACATGTCTCCCAAACCCGTAGGGTCTACACACTTAAGGTTCGATGACGCTAGGGTTATAAAGGAAGCTTGTATGTGGTTACCGAATGTTGTTGGGAGTCCCGGATGAGATCCCGGACGTCACGAGGAGTTCCGGAATGGTCCGGAGGTAAAGATTTATATATGGGAAGTCCTGTTTTGGTCACTGGAAAAGTTTCAGGTTTTATCGGTAACGTACCGGGACCACCGGGAGGGTCCCGGGGGTCCACCAAGTGGGGCCACCAACCCCGGAGGGCTGCATGGGCCATGTGTGGGAGGGAACCAGCCCCAGGTGGGCTGGTGCGCCCCCCACAAGGGGCCCAAGGCGCAGGGGAGAGTGGGAGGGGGCAAACCCTAGGGCAGATGGGCCCTAAGGCCCATGCTCCCTGCGCCTCCCTCTCCTCCCCCTCTTGGCCTCCACCCCCTTTGCCATCTAGGGCTGGCCGCACCCCTTGGGGGTGGGAAACCCTAGAAGGGGGTGCAGCCCCCTCTCCCCCTATATAAAGTGAGGCATAGGGCTGCCCATGAGACACGAGATCTTCTCCCTCTATTGGTGCAGCCCTGCCTCTCCTCCTCCTCCTCTTCTGTGGTGCTTGGCGAAGCCCTGCAGGATAGCCACGCTCCTCCACCACCACCACGCCGTTGTGCTGCTGCTGGATGGAGTCTTCCTCAACCTCTCTCTCTCCTTGCTGGATCAAGGCGTGGGAGACGTCACCGGGCTGTACGTGTGTTGAACGCGGAGGTGCCGTGCGTTCGGCACTTGATCATCGGTGATTTGAATCACGACGAGTACGACTCCATCAACCCCGTTCACTTGAACGCTTCCGCTTAGCGATCTACAAGGGTATGTAGATGCACTCTCCTTCCCCTCGTTGCTGGTTTCTCCATAGATAGATCTTGGTGACACGTAGGAAAATTTTGAATTTCTGCTACGTTCCCCAACAGTGGCATCATGAGCTAGGTCTATTGCGTAGATTCTTTGCACGAGTAGAACACAAAGTAGTTGTGGGCGTTGATGTTGTTCAATATGCTTACCGTTACTAGTCCAGTCTTGTTTCGACGGTATTGTGGGATGAAGCGGCCCGGACCGACCTTACACGTACTCTTACGTGAGACAGGTTCCACCGATTGACATGCACTTGGTGCATAAGGTGGCTAGCGGGTGCCAGTCTCTCCCACTTTAGTCGGAACGGATTCGATGAAAAGGGTCCTTATGAAGGGTAAATAGCAATTGGCATATCACGTTGTGGTTTTGCGTAGGTAAGAAACGTTCTTGCTAGAAACCCATAGCAGCCACGTAAAACATGCAACAACAATTAGAGGACGTCTAACTTGTTTTTGCAGGGTATGCTTTGTGATGTGATATGGCCAAGAAGAATGTGATGAATGATATGTGATGTATGAGATTGATCATGTTCTTGTAATAAGATTCACGACTTGCATGTCGATGAGTATGACAACCGGCAGGAGCCATAGGAGTTGTCTTAAATTTATTGTATGACCTGCGTGTCATTGAACAACGCCATGTAATTACTTTACTTTATTGCTAACCGGTAGCCATAGTAGTAGAAGTAATAAGTTGGCGAGACGACTTCATGGAGACACGATGATGGAGATCATGATGATGGAGATCATGGTGTCATGCCAGTGACAATGATGATCATGGAGCCCCGAAGATGGAGATCAAAAGGAGCAAAATGATATTGGCCATATCATGTCACTATTTGATTGCATGTGATGTTTATCATGTTTATGCATCTTGTTTACTTAGGACGACGGTAGTAAATAAGGTGATCCCCTACAAAAAATTTCAAGAAGTGTTCTCCCCTAACTGTGCACCGTTGCTACAGTTCGTCGTTTCTAAGCACCACGTGATGATCGGGTGTGATGGATCCTTACGTTCACATACAACGGGTGTAAGAAAGATTTACACAGCGAAAACACTTAGGGTTAACTTGACGAGCCTAGCATGTACAGACATGGCCTCGGAACACGGAGACCGAAAGGTCGAGCATGAGTCGTATAGTAGATACGATCAACATGAAGATGTTCACCGATGATGACTAGTCCGTCTCACGTGATGATCGGACACGGCCTAGTTGACTCGGATCATGTAATCACTTAGATGACCAGAGGGATGTCTATCTAAGTGGGAGTTCATAAGATGAACTTAATTATCTTGAACATAGTCAAAAGACCTTTTGCAAATTATGTCGTAAGCTCGCACTTCAGTTCTATTGTTTAGATATGTTCCTAGATAAAATATAGTTGAAAGTTGATAGTAGCGATTATGCGGACAGTAGAAAGCTTATGTCCTTAATGCACCGCTCGGTGTGCTGAACCCCAAATGTCGTTTGTGGATGTTACGAACATCAGACATACACGTTTTGATAACTACGTGATAGTTCAGTGAAACGGTTTAGAGTTGAGGCACCGAAGACGTTTTTTTCGAAATGTCGCGGAACATATGAGATGTTTTGAGGGCTGAAATTGGGATTTTAGGCTCGTGCCCACGTCAAGAGGTATTAGACCTCCGACAATTTTCTTAACCTGCGAACTAACAGAGAAAAGCTCAATTGTTGTGCCTGTGCTCAGATTGTCTGAGTACAACAATCGCTTGAATCGAGTGGGAGTTGATCATCCAGATGAGATAGTGATGTTTCTCCGAAGTCATTACCACCAAGCTGCTAGAGCTTCATGATGAACTATGATATATCAGGGACATATATGATGATCCTTGAGATATTCGCGATGTTTGACACCACGAAAGTAGAAATCAAGAAGGAGCATCAATTGTTGATGGTTGGTGAAACCACTAGTTTCAAGAAGGGCAAGGGCAAGAAAGGATACTTCATGAAACGGCAATTCAGCTGCTGCTCTAGTGAAGAAACCCAAGGTTGAACCCAAACCCGAGACTAAGTGCTTCTGTAATAAGGGGAACAACCACTGGAGCAGAATTACCCTAGATACTTGGTAGATGAGAAGGCTGGCAAGGTCGATAGAAGTATATTGGATATACATTGTGTTAATGTGTACTTTACTAGTACTCCTAGTAGCACTAGGGTATTAGATACCGGTTCGGTTGCTAAGTGTTAGTAACTCGAAATAAAAGCTACGGAATAAACGGAGACTAGCTAAAGGTGAGCTGACGATATGTGTTGGAAGTATTTCCAAGGTTGATGTGATCAAGCATCGCACGCTCCCTCTACCATTGAGATTTGGTGTTTGCGTTGAGCATAGACATGATTGGATTATGTCTATCGCAATACGGTTATTCATTTAAGGAGAATAATGGTTACTCTGTTTATTTGAATAATACCTTGAATGATCTTGCACCTAGAATGAATGGTTTATTGAATCTCGATCGTAGTGATACACATGTTCATGCCAAAAGATAGTAATGATAGTACCACCTACTTGTGGCACTGCCACATAAGTTATATCGGTATAAAACGCATGAAGAAGCTCCATGTTGATGGATCTTTGGGCTCACTCGTTTTTGAAAAGTTTGAGACATGCGAACCATGTCTATTGGTGTATATGCATGAAGAAACTCCATGCAAATGGACCGTTTGAACTCACTTGATCTTGAATCACTTGAGACATGCAAATCATACCACATGGGCAAGATGACTGAAATCCTCGGTTTCAGTAAAATGGAACTAGAAAGCAACTTGTGGGAAGAAATAAATTTTGATGTATGCAATCCAATAAATGCTGAGGCATGTAGTGGATGTCGTTATGTTCTTACTTCACAGATAATTCGTGTAGATGTTGAGAATATTTACTTGATGAAACACAAGTCTGAATTATTGAATGGTTCAAGTAATTTCAGAGTGAAGTAGAAGATCATTGTGACAGGAGGATAAAATGTCTATGATATGATCATAGAGATGAATATCTGAGTTACGAGTGTTGGCACACAATTAAGACATTGTGGAAATTGTTTCGCAATTAATACCGCCTGGAACACCATAGTGTGATGGTGTGTCCGAACATCATAGTTGCACCCTATTGGATATGGTGCGTACCATGATGTCTCTTGTCGAATTACCACTATTGTTCATGGGTTAGGCATTAGAGACAACCACATTCACTTTAAATAGGGCACCACGTAATTCCGTTGAGATGACACCGTATGAACTATGGTTTAGAGAAACCTAAGCTGTCATTTATTAGAAGTTTGGGGCTGCGATGCTTATGTGAAAAAGTTGCAGGCTGATAAGGTCGAACCCAAAGCGGATAAAATGCATCTTCATAGGACACCCAAAACGGTTGGGTATACCTCCTAATTCAGATCCGAAAGCAATATGGATTGTTTCTTGAATCGGGTCCTTTCTTGAGGAAAGGTTTCTCTCAAAAAGTTGAGTGGGAGGATGGTGGAGACTTGATGAGGTTATTGAACCGTCACTTCAACTAGTGTGTAGCAGGGCACAGGAAGTCGTTCCTGTGGCGCCTACACCAATTGAAGTAGAAGCTTATGATAGTGATCATGAAGCTTCGGATCAAGTCACTACCGAACCTCGTAGGACGACAAGGACGCGTACTACTTCGGAATGGTACGGTGATCCTGTATTGAAGGTCATGTTGCTAGACAACAATGAACCTACAAACTATGGAGAAGCGATGGTGGGCCCGGATTCCGACGAATGGCTCAAAGCCATATAATCCAAGAAAGGATCCATATATGAAAACAAAGTGTAGACTTTGGTAGAACGACTCGATGGTCGTAAGGCTGTTGAGTACAGATGGATTTTAAAAGGAAGACGGACAATGATGGTAAATGTCACCATTAAGAAAGCTCGACTTGTCGTTAAGATGTTTTCCGACAAGTTCAAGGAGTTGACTACGATGAGACTTTCTCACTCGTAGCGATGCTAAGAGTCTGTTGGAATTATATTAGCGATTACTGCATCATTTATGAAATCTTGCAGATAGGATGTCAAAAACATTGTTTCCTCGATGATTTTTCTTGAGGAAAGGTTGTATGTGATACAACCGGAAGGTTTTGTCAATCCTGAAAGATGCTAATAAGTATGCAAAGCTCCAGCAATCCTTCTAAGGACTGGAGTAAGCATCTCGGAGTTGGAATGTATGCTTTGATGATGATCAAAGATTTTGGGTTTATACAAAGTTTATGAGAAACTTGTATTTCCAAAGAAGTGAGTGGGAGCACTATAGAATTTCTGATGAGTATATGTTGTTGACATATTAATGATCAGAAATGATGTAGAATTTCTAGAAAGCATATAGGGTTATTTGAAAGGTGTTTTTCAATAGAAAGCCTGGATTAAGCTATTTGAACATTGAGCATCAAGATATATAAGGATAGATCAAAAACGCTTAATGGTACTTTCAAATGAGCATATACCTTGACATGATCTTGAAGGTGTTCAAGATGAATCAGTCAAAGAAGGAGTTCTTGCCTGAGTTGTAAGGTATGAAGTTAAGACTTAAAAGCTCGACCACGGCAGAATAGAGAGAAAAGACGAAGGTCGTCCCCTATGCTTTTATCATAGGCTCTCTACAGTATGCTATGCTGTGTACCGCACCTGAAGTGTGCCTTGCCATGAGTCAGTCAAGGGGTACAAGAGTGATCCAAGAATGGATCACAGGACAGCGGTCAAAGTTATCCTTAGTAACTAGTGGACTAAGGAATTTTCTCGATTTTGGAGGTGTTAAAAGAGTTCGTCGTAAAGGGTTACGTCGATGCAAGCTTAACACCTATCCGGATAGCTCTGAGTGGAGATACCGGATACGTATGATGGAGCAACAATTTAGAATAGCTCCAATTAGAACAGTCATTTGGAATAGCTCCAAATAGAGCGTGGTAGCTGCATCTAGGAGATGACATAGAGATTTGTAAAGCACACACGGATCTAAAAGGTTCAGACCCGTTGACTATAACCTCTCTCACAAGCATAACATGATCAAACCCAGAACTCATCGAGTGTTAATCACATGGTAAATGTGAACTAGATTATTGACTCTAGTAAACTCTTTGGGTGCTAGTCACATGGGGATGTGACCTTGAGTGTTAATCACATATCGATGTGAACTAGATTATTGACTCTAGTGCAAGTGGGAGACTGTTGGAAATATGACCTAGAGGCAATAATAAATTAGTTATTATTATATTTCCTTGTTCATGATAATCGTCTTTTATTCATGCTATAATTGTATTATCCGGAAATCGTAATACACGTGTGAATACATAGACCACAATATGTCCCTAGTGAGCCTCTAGTTGACTAGCTCGTTGTGATCAACAGATAGTCTTGGTTTCCTGGCTATGGACATTAGATGTCGTTGATAACGGGATCACATCATTAGGAGAATGATGTGATGGACAAGACCCAATCCTAAGCATAGCACAAAGATCGTGTAGTTCGTTTGCTAGAGCTTTTCTAATGTCAAGTATCTTTTCCTTAGACCATGAGATTGTGCAACTCCCGGATACCGTAGGAGTGCTTTGGGTGTACCAAACGTCACAACGTAACTGGGTGGCTATAAAGGTGCATTACAGGTATCTCCGAAAGTGTCTATTGGGTTGGCACGAATCGAGAATGGGATTTGTCACTCCGTGTAAGCGGAGAGGTATCTCTGGGCCCACTCGGTAGGACATCATCATATGCGTAATGTGACCAAGGAGTTGATCACGGGATGATGTGTTACGGAACGAGTAAAGAGACTTGCCGGTAACGAGATTGAACAAGGTATAAGGATACCAACGATCGAATCTCGGGCAAGTACAATACCGCTAGACAAAGGGAATTGTATACGGGATTGATTAAGTCCTTGACATCGTGGTTCATCCGATGAGATCATCCTGGAACATGTGGGAGCCATCATGGGTATCCAGATCCCTCTGTTGGTTATTGACCGGAGAACATCTCGGTCATGTCTGCATGTCTCCCGAACCCGTAGGGTCTACACACTTAAGGTTCGATGACGCTAGGGTTATAAAGGAAGCTTGTATGTGGTTACCGAATGTTGTTCGGATTCCCGGATGAGATCCCGGACGTCACGAGGAGTTCCGGAATGGTCCGGTGGTAAAGATTTATATATGGGAAGTCCTGTTTTGGTCACCGAAAAAGTTTCGGGTTTTATCGGTAATGTACCGGGACCACTAGGAGGGTCCCGGGGGTCCACCAAGTGGGGCCACCAACCCCGGAGGGCTGCATGGGCCATGTGTGGGAGGGAACCAGCCCTAGGTGGGCTGGTGCGCCCCCCACAAGGGGCCCAAGGCGCAGGGAGAGTGGGAGGGGGCAAACCCTAGGGCAGATGGGCCCTAAGGCCCATGCTCCCTGTGCCTCCCTCTCCTCCCCCTCTTGGCCGCCACCCCCTTTGCCATCTAGGGCTGGCCGCACCCCTTGGGGGTGGGAAACCCTAGAAGGGGGCGCAGCCCCCTCTCCCCCTATATAAAGTGAGGCATAGGGCTGCCCATGAGACACGAGATCTTCTCCCTCTATTGGTGCAGCCCTGCCTCTCCTCCTCCTCCTCTTCTGTGGTGCTTGGCAAAGCCCTGCAGGATAGCCACGCTCCTCCACCACCACCACGCCGTTGTGCTGCTGCTGGATGGAGTCTTCCTCAACCTCTCCCTCTCTCCTTGCTGGATCAAGGCGTGGGAGACGTCACCGAGCTATACGTGTGTTGGACGCGGAGGTGCCGTGCGTTCGGCACTTGATTATCGGTGATTTGAATCACGACGAGTACGACTCCATCAAACCCGTTCACTTGAACGCTTCCACTTAGCGATCTACAAGGGTATGTAGATGCACTCTCCTTCCCCTCGTTGCTGGTTTCTCCATAGATAGATCTTGGTGGCACGTAGGAAAATTTTGAACTTCTGTTACGTTCCCCAACATATAGCATATTCAATTTTTTCATATTCAGTAGACTTGGCGGCTGACAGATATATACTTATATCAGAAGGTCTTATTAGTGCTTACCTCAAAGCGCTCTTTCATGAGATTGACTAAGTCGGCTTCAAAGTCATGGCTAGTATGAAGGCGGTTTAGATAACCCACGTGAATCTCATGAGCATTGAATTGGGCATAACTCTCCAAGTCCAGCTTCCACTTGCCCTCTTCAGCAGCTGGAAATTCTTCTTTAGCAGAATATTTGGCCATCACTGTGGGGTTCCCTGGTTCATTATAGCTGGTGCCAGTGACCACAATATCTCCAGCCTCTTCAGCAGGCTTGGCAGGGCTTGGGGGCTTAGTGCTAGATAAATCGATGTTCATGGGATCCATAGGGGTCTCTTGAATTACTGGTGGCGGCTCGTCGGCAAGGTTTTCAAGATTCTGAATTGAGGCTTCAGACTCTGGCACTTGTTTTTCCGGCTCGTGCACCTTGGGGTCCTTAACCGGCTTATTAGGTTGCGTTTCTTGCTTGCCTTGGCTATTCCGTTGACAAAGGAAAAATAAAGAGATCAATATGTCTGTTTACAAAGTTAAAACAATGAAGGCAAGAATTGTTAGCCAGGGGCAATCTTGAAAGCCGGAATATGAGTCCCCATTGAGTCGCTAGAAGAGGAATTTGAAGTTCCCTGATAGTTTGAGTCAGAAGGATTAAGTGGCTGGCGAACAAGACCCGCCTTTGGATAAAAAGAGTTTGAACATGGAGGCACCTCTTTTCGGCGCTTGCACGGGGCCGGAGTGTTGGGTAAACCGGAGGAGAGCTCCCCGCCTCCGCTGTTCCGGTTCGTGCAGCAAACTTCATCCTGCTACTTCTTCAAAATAAAATTGGGATCCAAGTAAGCTAAAGGGTGAGAAAACCTTACTTTCCGGCTTACTGGGTGAACTGTCTGTCTTGGCAAAGGCTCTAATTTGGAGGAAAGGATAGTTACCCCAACACCATCTGCGTTGCTGGCTTCCTCTTCGTCGTGATGGTAATAAGTGTTAATAAATAATTAAAAAATGAGCCAAGGGAGTCAAGTTCTACCTCCAAGTCATCATCATCCAAAGTTAATTGCTATGAGGTGTTGGTTTTCTTCTTGGCAGGCTTCTTGGCAGCCTTGTTCTTTGTTTTGGCCTTCTTTGCCGGTTTGTCCTGGAGTTTCTTGTTCCAGAAAGAGGAGTTGTCCTACAGAGACCAAATGATAGTGAGAAGACAATTTAAATAATGAACAAGTGGGAAAATAGTTTAAAGGACTTACATTTGGGGCTTTGTTAAGGGTACAGAAAGGGGCCAAGCCGGTCTTGCTGCAAGTTTCCCAACTCTCATTAAGTAGCGATTTAGTCATTTTGTTGATTGCATCATCATCCATCTCTATTTGGCATTGGCGCTGGGGATCTGTGACATTACCAGTATATTCACACATTAATCCGGGTCGGGGGCTTAAAGGTAAGATCCTCCATGCAACCCAGCATCGAACTAGATCGACTCCAATCACGCCATTGGCCATTAAGGCCCTAATCTTTAAAAAAATGGGCATATATTTGGCCCTTGCTTCTGTTGGTCCGCTCTGGGAGATGGTGTCTGTTGCTAAGCCGGTTTTCGTGGAAACCCAGCAGAGGATTTTCATCCGATGGAGATGTGTCTTGGCAATAAAACCATGTCTGGTTCCAGTCCTTAGGATGATTGGGAAGTGCAGCAGCAGGAAAAGTGGCTTCTTTCCGCCTTTGAATGGAAATTTCGCCTAGTTCTAAGCTAGGCCCATTGGTGAACTCGGTCTACCGGTTCAAGTAGTAGAATTCCCTGAACAGTTCTACAGTGGGCTCTTGTTGGAGGTACACTTCACAAAAAACTTAAAAGTTACAGATGTTTGAAATAGAGTTGGGCCCGATGTCTTGAGGATGGAATTTGAAGAAATGTAGCACATCACGAAAGAATTTTGAGCCAGGTGGGGTGAACCCACAGAGCATGTGATCAGTAAAGACTACCTCTCTGCCTTCCTTTGGGGCGGGTATAGCCTCATCTCCTGGGGTCCTCCAGTGGATATCCTCTTTGGGTGCTAAGACGGCCACTTTGACATGATAATTGAGAGCTTCCTCTGTAATAGTGGAGACGACCCAGTTGCATGAAGTAACGGTTTTGGTCATTTTCATTGATGAAAATCCTAGAAAGAAAAGTGTTACCGGTTTAAGAATATGATGTTAAGCCGACAAGTGATTCGAGGGCAGATATGCAAAGCAAGGTTAATTGGTATACAGAGAGTATGTGTTATAAAGGTTGGCATGATTAAGCCGGCAAGGAATAGCCGAGTTACATCAAAAACATTGCATTGGCGGTTTAAAGGAACTCAAAAGTTAAACCGGCAGGTATTTGGCGGATTACAGGTTGTCATTTAAACTTCCATGAGGAGCTAATAACTACATTTGGAGTAGAGCTAAAATTTTATGAAGTACTGGAAAAACAGGATTCACAGATCAGTTCTGTTATTATGGATCTACAGCAGTTCAAAAAGAAAAATAAATTTTAAACCTAATGTCGCATCAATGGAAGAACTCATGTGCTTAGATGGGATCTTATGCAGAAAAGGTGTCTTCTATGATTGGAAAGGGATGCTAAACTACTATCGCGCGACTTTAGTATCATGTTCAAATTAAACTACATGATCTAGAGAGGAAAACGAGGAACGATGAAGAACATCAACGAATGGTGCAAACCCTAATGTAGATCTGTTCCGAGGAAAGGTGAGTACTTACTGACGCTGCTGAACAGCGGAGGTGCGCTGCAGTTTTCTGGTCCGATCAGGTCGATGTAGCAGACAGAGTTGGCGCTGTTGGCAGAAGACGATGGCGGCGGAGCTCGGTTGCAGCAGAGTTGAGAGGAGGAAGACGAAGACAAGGGGGCAAGGGTACAAAGCAAAAGGAGGACCACCTATCCCTATTTATAAGGAGGTGAGTGGACAACATGCGCGGGAATCGAGGAGGTTGAAAATGATTATGTGGCTATATGGACGCTTGGATTTTCAGGAAGTCCATTAAGATAAAGATTTGTTGAGATGTCCTGGGCCTTGTACAGAATTAATGCGCGTGACGTCATGGCGGATTACCATGGTTCTGCGATGTGACGTCATTGCGGGTTATAGTGAATCGATAAGGAATTGATAATGAAAGATTCTGCTAAGTCAAGTGGTGGAGATTGATGTGAACAAGTTCAAACCGACCTGGGGCCTAATGTTGGGGATATAACTCCTAGGTGTGACCCGCCAGGAGGGGCCGGGTCATGCCATTGGCGACTTAAGCATGAAGGTGGCGGTTCATGGATCATGCTTATTGAAGGCCCAAGGCCCGGATGCGACTCAAGGCCCAAAGGTGTGAACCGTCAGGAGATGACCTATTCTATAAAGCAAGTTTAGTTAGAAACCGAGCCAGTCACATTTGTGTGAGCCAGTCGGGACTCTGTAAGCCACCGGGTATCAACCTGTATATAAAGGGGTGACCCGGTGGCGGGTTAACTCAAGAAACAGTCAATCAAGTACTAGGTAAAGCGTATTCGCTCCCTGGTAATCGAAACCCAAGCAACACAACCGAAAGTAGGAGTAGGCTTTTACCTCATTGAGAGGGGCCGAACCTGGGTAAACTCTGTGTCCTTTGTCCCGTTTAACCCCTTTAAGCTAACCTAGCTGCGATGTCTCCACACCTATGTCCTTCTGCTAGGGCATTTGTCGTGTTAAATCCACGACAGATGGCCTTTCCGTATGGAGACGAGAACGAATCCATAGTTGAGTACTGTCGTGGTGAGTAGCTAGTGGACTCGTGTGCGCTTTCTCACCTCAAAGAGTTACTAGCTAGTAGTCGTAGTTCAGGATAGCCACTGAGTCAAAGCTGGCTTGCTATAGCCAAGCCCCACAACACTCTTCTTGATACTAATGCATGTATGATAGGATCTGATGTAAGTCTTGCCGAGTACCTGTGTACTCATGTTTGCTTAATTAAACTGTTGTAGAGGAGTCTCCCGATACATCAAGTGGGTTTTATCTTCACTAAAAAAAGACACATCCGTGACATTTTGGGTCGAACAATTTTTTTCCTGTCATACTTATGACACTTCTATGACGATAATTATGACAAAACCCGGTATCATCATAGATGTGGGGATCCTACTTCTATGACAAAAAATCATGCCAGAAAATGGGATTTTCGTCCTAGGCACGCCGGAGATGCACCTGCATGACATTCTTTTGGCCGTCCATGATGGAAAAAATCATGGTAGAAGCGAGGGCGAAGAAAATTTCGAGGAGTTCCCGGTTACGGCGAGTGGTCTGGGCCGAGGGATGCATGGAGGTTTGCACGTTACTCTCGTACACGTACACGCGTGGGTGCAAGGCATTGAGCTTTAACTGAACCCGAGCACGACGTTCGCCTACTGAACCCGAGAGATTGCACTGCCTACGCGTTACTGAACCTGAGCTATCAATCGATCTCTGGCTGTTAACTGAACCAGATCGAGTGATTCCTTCGCTGTTGCTGCTAACTGAAGTCGGTCGACCTGCTGCCTCTTGATGAATAGTGAGCATTGTTGGGGGTTGGATGAATAGTTCCCGATGGGGGTTGGATGAATAGGACCCCATGGGGGTAGAGGCCGTTGCCGCTGGATGAATAGGACCCCAATCGAGCCGGTTGGGGGTGGATGAACAGGACCCCATGGAGGGCTGGTTGAACAGTAGCCGGTGGAGGGCTAGATGAATAGTAGCCTATGGAGGGGTGGTTGAATAGTAGTCGGTGGAGGCTGGATGAATAGGAGCTCGTGGAAGAACAGTAGCTGGTGGAGGCAGGAGGGAGATGCCATGGATGAACAACCGCAGGTGGAGGCTGGAGGAGGTCGATGATGGATGAACAATAGCTCGTGGAGGTTGGAACGAGGCAGTAGATGGTGGATGAACAATAGCCGTGAAGTCCCGTTTTGCGGTACGCCACACCCCTCCTGATTAACAGGACCCCTGTTTCGACCATAGGAGGTCGAAGAGAAGTCCGTTTCCTTCGTTTTGCGGTACGCCACACCCTTCCCGATCAACAACACCCCGTTTAAACCGTAGGAGCTCGAACGAAAGTATGTTTCCTTAGTTTTGTGGTACGCCAGACCCTTCCCGATGAACTGGACACCGTTTTGACTATACGCAGCGAACACAAGGCCGTTTTCCTCCGTTTTGTGGTACGCCAGACCCCGTTCCGGCTGTTCCATTCAAGCCACTTGGCTGCTATTGAACTCGACCCATTCCAACTCAGTCTATTGCCACCCGATGAACAAGACGCATTTCGACCCAGTCACTTGGTCCCGGTGAACACGATGCTGTTTCCTCCGTTTTGAACCAGCCGGTTGGCTGCCGATGAACAGGACGCCATTGCTGCCCTCCACTGCCTCTCCATGTACATGAGCCCTGGCCGTACGTATGCGCGAGTAGGCGTTCGAGACCTTTCTCGTATGTATGTACGTACGTGTACACAATATAGACGGGACTGCCTGAATAGCTACTGCTCCTTACTGGGCCACGGTTCATCGTGGCAGAAGACTGATGGACCAGTATGTACGTACACGTTTGCGACTAGAATGACAATGCTACGTAGCTTCAACTAGGTGGGTCCCGGCTGTCACGGAGGATAAGGAGGCACTTCCTTGGGTGCAAAGATGTAGCTGGTGGGTACGAGCTAACAGGGGGAGTATTCTTTTTTTGCGCATAATAAGGAGGCACTTCCTTGCGTGCGAAGAGGTAGCTGGTGGGTCCATCTATCAGCCTCACCGCGTACAGTCCTCTTCCGATGGTTGTCGTTCATTAACCATGTTGACCATGCTTCCCAGACAGCATCAGGTGGTGGACGACGGTGAGGCAAGGAATGACGCGGAGCCTGGGAACATGCGGAGGGTAGTACAAGGGTTGACTGGTTCGGCTACGGTGTGAGGCTGTCGTCGCCGCAGAATAACAAGGGGTGTGGGTAAGTAGAGGGATGGCCTGTCCAGCGGTGGGAGTAGTAGGGGGCGGCGAGGCCTCCGCGGCAACACAACCGACCATGAGAGGCAGGAGCACGCAGTGGTTTGGACGACTGGAGCAAGAAAATCAGAGGTTGAAGAAGTAGGAGGACCGTTGGATGTTAACAATCCAACGGTCACTGGTGATAAAATTGTTTGTTGACTAAGTTGACAAAGCCCTCCGTATGCATCAACTTAGTAGGGCCACAAGTCAGCCTTCAAATTTGGTGGGCCCCAGCTGTCATGGGGAGCACTCGTTATTTTACGCTTAATAAGGAGGCACTTCCTTCCGTGCCAAGATATAGCTGGTGGGTCCTAGCTATCATTGGGAGGTACTTACTTGCGTGCGGCGATGGACCATGTGGGTGAAGGAAATATGCCCTAGAGGCAATAATAAAGTTATTATTTATTTCCTTATTTCATGATAAATGTTTATTATTCATGCTAGAATTGTATTAACCGGAAACATGATACATGTGTGAATACATAGACAAACATAACGTCACTAGTATGCCTCTACTTGACTAGCTCATTAATCAAAGATGGTTATGTTTCCTAACCATAGACATGTGTTGTCATTTGATTAACGGGATCACATCATTAGGAGAATGATGTGATTGACATGACCCATTCCGTTAGCCTAGCACTTGATCGTTTAGTATGTTGCTATTGCTTTCTTCATAACTTATACATGTTCCTATAACTATGAGATTATGCAACCCCCGTTTACCGGAGGAACACTTTGGGTGCTACCAAACGTCACAACGTAACTGGGTGATTATAAAGGAGTACTACAGGTGTCTCTAATGGTACATGTTGGGTTGGCATATTTCGAGATTAGGTTTTGTCACTCCGATTGTCGGAGAGGTATCTCTGGGCCCTCTCGGTAATGCACATCACTATAAGCCTTGCAAGCAATGTGACTAATAAGTTAGTTGCGGGATGATGCATTACATAACGAGTAAAGAGACTTTCCGGTAACGAGATTGAACTAGGTATTGGATACCGACGATCGAATCTCGGGCAAGTAACATACCGATGACAAAGGGAACGACGTATGTTGTTATGCGGTTTGACCGATAAAGATCTTCGTAGAATATGTAGGAACCAATATGGGCATCCAGGTTCCGCCATTGGTTATTGACCGAGAATAGTTCCAGGTCATGTCTACATAGTTCTCGAACCCGTAGGGTTCGCACGCTTAACGTTATGATGACAGTTTTATTATGAGTTTATAAGTTTTGATGTACTAAAGTTTGTTCGGAGTCCCGGATGTGATCACGGACATGACGAGGAGTCTCGAAATGGTTGATACATAAATATTGATATATTGGACGGCTATATTCGGACACCGGAAGTGTTCCGGGCGTTTTCGGAGAAAACCGGAGGGTTACCGGAACCCCCCCGGGAGAAGTAATGGGCCATATGGGCCTTGGTGGAAAGAGAGAGGGGCGGCCAGCATGGGCCGCGTGCCCCCTCCCCCTCTGGTCCGAATTGGACTAGGAGGAGGGGCGGCGCCCCCCTCTTTCCTTCCCCCTCTCCCCCTTCCTTTCCCCCTCCTAGTAGGAGTAGGAAAGGGGGAGTCCTACTCCTACTAGGAGGAGGACTCCTCCTCCTGGCGCGCCCTCTAGGGCCGGCCGGCCTCCCCCCTTGCTCCTTTATATACGGGGGCAGGGGGGCACCCTAGGACACACAAGTTGATCTACGAATCGTTCCTTAGCCGTGTGCGGTGCCCCCCTCCACCATATTCCACCTCGGTCATATTGTCGCGGAGTTTAGGCGAAGCCCTGCGCCGGTAGAGCATCATCATTGTCACCACGCCGTCGTGCTGACGGAACTCATCCCCGAAGCTTTGCTGGATCGGAGCCCGAGGATCGTCATCGAGCTGAACGTGTGCTGAACTCGGAGGTGCCGTACATTCGGTACTTGGATCGGTCGGATCGTGAAGACGTACGACTACATCAACCGCGTTGTCATAACGCTTCCGCTTACGGTCTACGAGGGTACGTGGACAACCAGTCTCCCCTCTCGTTGCTATGCCATCACCATGATCTTGCATGTGCGTAGGAAATTTTTTAAAATTACTATGTTCCCCAACAGTGGTATCAGAGCCTAGTTTTATGCGTAGATGTCATATGCACGAGTAGAACACAAGTAAGTTGTGGGTGATACAAGTCATACTGCTTACCAGCATGTCATACTTTGGTTCAGCGGTATTGTGAGATGAAGCGGCCCGGACCGACATTACGCGTACGCTTACGCGAGACTGGTTTCACCGTTACGAGCACTCGTGCTTAAAGGTGGCTGGCGGGTGTCTGTCTCTCTCACTTTAGCTGAATCGAGTGTGGCTACGCCCGGTCCTTGCGAAGGTTAAAATAGCACTAACTTGACGAACTATCATTGTGGTTTTGATGCGTAGGTAAGAACGGTTCTTGCTAAGCCCGTAGCAGCCACGTAAAATTTGCAACAACAAAGTAGAGGACGTCTAACTTGTTTTTGCAGGGCATGTTGTGATGTGATATGGTCAAGACGTGATGCTATATTTTATTGTATGAGATGATCATGTTTTGTAACCGAAGTTATTGGCAACTGGCAGGAGCCATATGGTTGTCGCTTTATTGTATGAAATGCAAACGCCCTGTAATTGCTTTACTTTATCACTAAGCGGTAGCAATAGTCGTAGAAGCAATAGATGGTGTAACGACAATGATGCTACGATGGAGATCAAGGTGTTGCGCCGGTGACGATGGTGATCACGATGGTGCCTTGAAGATGGAGATCACAAGCACAAGATGATGATGGCCATATCATATCACTTGTATTGATTGCATGTGATGTTTATCCTTTATGCATCTTATCTTGCTTTGATTGACGGTAGCATTTTAAGATGATCTCTCACTAATTATCAAGAAGTGTTCTCCCTAAGTATGCACCGTTGCGAAAGTTCTTCATGCTGAGACACCACGTGATGATCGGGTGTGATAGGCTCTACGTTCAAATACAACGGGTGCAAAACAGTTGCACATGCGGAATACTCAGGTTAAACTTGACGAGCCTAGCATATACAGATATGGCCTCGGAACACGGAGACTGGAAGGTCAAACGTGAATCATATAGTAGATATGATCAACATAGTGATGTTCACCATTGAAACTACTCCATCTCACGTGATGATCGGACATGGTTTAGTTGATTTGGATCACGTAATCACTTAGATGACTAGAGAGATGTCTGTCTAAGTGGGAGTTCTTAAGTAATATGATTAATTGAACTTAAATTTATCATGAACTTAGTACCTGATAGTATTTTTGCTTGTCTATGTTTGTTGTAGATAGATGGCTCGTGTTGTTGTTCCGTTGAATTTTAATGTGTTCCTTGAGAAAGCAAAGTTGAAAGATGATGGTAGCAATTACACGGACTGGGTCCGTAACCTGAGGATTATCCTCATTTGTCACATCCCTAGCTTTACCTTGCACTAGGCTAGCACTTGTGTGTTGCATCATGTTTAAATTTTTTATAAAGCTGAAATGGGGATTGATCAAACCCTAGCACCAGAGAGAATTCAAATAGGTTTAAATAAAATCTTTTTCAAAGAACCCGAAATGTCTTTGAAAATGTTCATGATTTGTAATAAAGGTGAAAACCTCTGCCAAAAATGATGAGCATATTCTTGGACATTTATGGATTCTTGAGTTAAATCATATTGTATTTGAATTGGAGCATTTAATGCCTATAAATATTTTAAATGCTTCAATACTTCTGAAAACAATTGGGGGCTGTTGGAGATAATTCAAATAATGCCCACAATTTTTGTTAGGATTTTACAAAATGGGTTAGTATTTTTACTAATTCAAAACAGATCAAACTAAATAGAAAACAGTAACAGAATTAGAAAGAGAGAGAGAGAAGGACTCACCTGGGCCACTTACCAGTGTAGCCACCTGGCGGCCCAAGTGGCCAGCCCAGCCCACCTAGCCTCCCCCTGTCGTCTTCTTCCCCTGCCAGGAGGATGAGCGCATGGCCGCAGCGCGCCGGCACGCGTCCCGGCCACCTCCTGCTTGCCGCTTCCCCCTCGACGCCCTGGTGAAGCCACGACACCCCCCTGACCGCCCCTCTCTCTCTCTCTCTAGACCCCCTCCTCCCCTCTGCTCCCTCTCTCTCGCGATCGACCACGAGCACCCGAGAGCACCGACGAGCTCCACCGCGGCCAATGTCCACCCCTCGCCTCGCCAATGCTTCCAGAAGAACCGCCGCGCCTTCCTCTTCGTCTCCACCAACCCACGTGACGCCGGGTGCACCGCAGCGTCGTCCCCGCCGCCTTCATCGCCGCATCTGTCCGGCGATCGCCGCAGTCGATTCGCCATCTCCGACGCCTCCCCGAGACCACCGAGCTGCTCTTCGACCTCGCTGTGAGCCCCGGAGTATTTACCCTCACCTCTCCCTCTCTGGTCCGTCCCCTAGCTAGCTGCGCCGCCATGGCCGTAGCTCGCCGTCTGCCATGGCCGGCGAGCCCCGCGCCCCCAAGCTCCTGCACTTGCGTTCGTTGCACCAGCGTGCTCCTGGTGACTCCAGGAACCCGTAGACCCCCTCAGCTGATCTCGTCGTGCCGTGTAACGCCGAACCTAACCCCGTCCGAACTCCGGCCGCCGTCGTCGTCATGGTTGCCGTCGCCTCCGGCCACCCCAGCTCTTCCCGCTTGCCCTGCTAGATGCGCGCGAGCCCCAGCTACGCATAGGACCAAACCACGGTCGATTTGGTCGGCCGTGGGCAAAACCCGAGCCACTCCAGTGCGCCTCCGCCGCGGCTTGAGGTCGCCGCCGGCCAAACACCGGCGTGCCGACGTGGCCGCGTATTTAGTGCTAATCACCGCCAGCTAAACCACCCACAGACATTGACAGTGGACCCCACCACAATAATTAAGTATAAGATTATTTCTGTTTAGGATTAGATTAAGTAAAGTGGGCCCCGATTGTTAGGGTTGACCTGCCCAGTCAGCGTTGACTGGTCCCACCTGTCATCCACCCAAACCAGCCCTGTTACACTGACCCGTGGGTCCCAGCCGTCAGGTTTGACCTGGACCGACCCTGTTGACCAGCTGACGTCATAGTGACGCAGTGCTGACGCAATAATTCAATTACTGGAATTATTCTTATACAGGAAATTCCAGAAAATAGTACAAACTTCTAAAAATCATAGAAATTCAACCGTAACTCCAAATGAAATAAGTTATATATGAAAAATGATTAGAAAAATCCAATCTATCCATCTACACTGGTTTCATGCATGTTTAAGCAACTTAAACCTGCTGTTTATATCAAAACATGATAATGCACTTTTTAAGGCGATAGTTTGAATTTAACTTGAACCTTGTGTTCAAACTAACTCAAACCCATCTAATTATAGTTGCATTAGCCCAACACACTCATTTTGCCATGTCATGATCATGCATCATATTGTGCATTGCATTGATTGTGTTTCCTTCTGTGTTGCCGGTATTTGTCCCCTCTCGATAGACGTGATACCGACGATGAGATCGATGACACCGATGAAGAGGTACACTATCTTCAGAAGTGCCAGGCAAGCAAAACCCCCTTGTTCATTCCGATACAATCCCACTCTCTCGCTCCTGCTCTCTTTTACTGCATTAGGACAACAACGATTCATCTGTTACTTGTTGCGGTAGCTGAACCCCTTTATCCTCTGCATGACCTGTCATTGCCACAGTAAATAGATGAAACCCACTAGCATGAGTAGGAGTTGTTTGAGCCCTGATGTGCCTACTCATTCATGCTTGTTGTCATGCCTGCTATTGCTTAGAGTTGAGTCAGGTCTGATTCATCAGGGATGAATTGGAATGTGGTGAACATGTCCTACTGCTGAGAGATAAGTGTGTGAACACAATTTGGTAAAGGTAGCGGTGAGAGGCCATGTAGGAGTACATGGTGGGTTGTCTCATTGCAGCCGTCCTCAGGAACTGAGTTCTGTGTTTGTGATCCATGACCAGTTACTACCACGCATTGGAATGCTTAAGTGCCCCTCTCGACTTATTAATCAACCTAATCTACGTCCAGGAGTTGCAACTAGTTTCTGGTGTTTGTAGGTAGTGTTAGTAGTCTACCAAGTGGCACCCGGTACAGGTGGGCTTGGGACAGACTAGGCACAGTGGCACGGTGTACCAAGTGGCACCCGGATGGTGGGCTTGGGAACCCTGCTCACATCGTTTGGGGCCGTGAGCGACACCCCGGCCGGATCTCCTTGTGGATGGAACCCGAATAGGCGATAAACCTGGACGAGAGACTTGTGTGGTTAGTCAGGTCGTGGCCGACTCCCTCACCCGGCTTCCGCTTGAAGGTTGCCGAGGAACATGACGTCTATAGGGCGATAAGTGGCGAGAGCGTGTGTGAAGAAGTACACCCCTGCAGGGTTAACATTATCTATTCGAATAGCCGTGTCCGCGGAAAAGGACTTCTGGGTTGCCTGTACAGTTCATAGACAAGTGAAAGTGGATACTCTAAAATACGCAAGATAAGCGTGAGTGCTATGGATGACGCTCTCGTAGGGAGACGGGAGCGGATCCATAGTGGTGTATTGATATGGTGAATATGTGGACTCATGTGCGCCACCTCAAAAGAGTTACTTGCAGTCATAGTTCAGGATAGCCACTGAGTCAAAGCTGGCTTGCTGCAGTCAAACTCCACCACCCCCCTTTGTTGACAATGATGCATATGTAGTTAGTTCTAATGTAAGTCTTGCTGGGTACATTTGTACTCACGTTTGCCTATTTTACGTTTTTGCAGAGATTTCCGTCTCACTAGTAGTTCCGCGTGGACTTCGACGTTTAGCTTGTTACCTCAGCTACGATCTTGTGCCCTCGGCAGGATCTGGTAGATAGTCAGGCTTCTCAGCCTTTTTCATTTGTAGATGTCTGTACCCAGACATGTTAAGCTTCTGCTTGTGCTTTGACTTGTATGCTCTGAGTGTTGGGTCATGAGACCCATGTTTGTAATATCTCGCTCCTCGGAGCCTATTGAATAAAACACTTGAGTTGTAGAGTCATGTTGTGATGCCATGTTGTATTTGCACATATCGAGCATATTGTGTGTATGTTATTGAAATGCTTGGTATGTGTGGGATCTGACTATCTAGTTGTTTATCCTTAGTAGCCTCTCTTACCGGGAAATGTCTCCTAGTGCTTCCACTGAGCCATGGTAGCTTGCTACTCCTCCGGAACACTTAGGCTGTCCGGCATGTGTCCTTCTTCGTTCCTGTGTCTGTCCCTTCGGGGAAATGTCACGCGACGAATACCGGAGTCCTGTTAGCCTGCTACAGCCCGGTTCACCGAAGTCCTGCTAGCCCAGTGCTGCAGCCTGGATTCACTCGCTGATGACCGACACGTTCGATGTTGGGTCATGGATGCCTGTCCCAGTAAGTTTGTGCCACTTTGGGTTTACGACTAGCCATGTCAGCCCGGGCTCCTTATCATATGGATGCTAGCGACACTATCATATACGTGTGCCAAAAGGTGAAAACGGTCCCGGGAAAAGGTAAGGCGACACCCGTGGGGATACCGTGCGTGAGGCCACAAAGCGATATGAGGTGTTACATGCTAGATCGATGTGGCATTGAGTCGGGGTCCTGACATCATTGCTGCACAGAAGAATTACGTCATGGAAGCACCGCTGGGTGCCAGGTCTGCTGCTGATGCAACTGACGACGTTAAGAACGTCTGGCAGAGCAAAGCTCATGACTACTCGATAGTTCAGTGTGCCATGCTTTACGGCTTAGAACCGGGTCTTCAACGACGTTTTCAACGTCATGGAGCATATGAGATGTTCCAGGAGTTGAAGTTAATATTTCAAGCAAATGCCCGGATTGAGAGATATGAAGTCTCCAATAAGTTCTATAGCTGCAAGATGGAGGAGAATAGTTCTGTCAGTGAACACATACTCAAAATGTCTGGGTATAATAATCACTTGATTCAACTGGGAGTTAATCTTCCTGATGATAGTGTCATTGACAGAATTCTTCAATCACTGCCACCAAACTACAAGAGCTTCGTGATGAACTATAATATGCAAGGGGTGGACAAGACTATTCCCGAGCTCTTCGCAATGCTAAAAGCCGCGGAGGTAGAAATCAAGAAGGAGCATCAAGTGTTGATGGTTAACAAGACCACCAGTTTCAAGAAAAGGGCAAAGGGAAGAAGAAGGGGAACTTCATGAAGAATAGCAAACAAGTTGCTGCTCAAGAGAAGAAACCCAAGTCTGGACCTAAGCCTGAGACTGAGTGCTTCTACTGCAAGCAGACTGGACACTGGAAGCGGAACTGCCCCAAGTATTTGGCGGATAAGAAGGATGGCAAAGTGAACAAAGGTATATGTGATATACATGTTATTGATGTGTACCTTACCAGTGCTCACAGTAGTACCTGAGTATTTGATACTGGTTCTGTTGCTAATATTCGCAACTCAAAACAGGGACTACGGATTAAGCGAAGATTGGCTAAGGACGAGGTGACGATGCGCGTGGGAAATGGTTCCAAAGTCGATGTGATCGCGGTCGGCACGCTACCTCTACATCTACAATCGGGATTAGTTTTAGACCTAAATAATTGTTATTTGGTGCCAGCGTTGAGCATGAACATTATATCTGGATCTTGTTTGATGCGAGACGGTTATTCATTTAAATCAAAGAATAATGTTTGTTCTATTTATATGAGTAATATCTTTTATGGTCATGCACCCTTGAAGAGTGGTCTATTTTTATTGAACCTAGATAGTAGTGATACACATATTCATAGTGTTGAAACCAAAAGATGCAGAGTTGATAATGATAGTGCAACTTATTTGTGGCACTGCCGTTTAGGTCATATCGGTGTAAAGCGCATGAAGAAACTCCATACTGATGGGCTTTTGGAATCACTTGATTATAAATCACTTGGTACTTGCGAACCGTGCCTCATGGGCAAGATGACTAAAATGCCGTTCTCCGGAACTATGGAGCGAGCAACTGATTTATTGGAAATCATACATACTGATGTTTGTGGTCCAATGAATGTTGAAGCTCGCGGCGGGTATCGTTATTTTCTCACCTTCACAGATGATTTGAGCAGATATGGGTATATCTACTTAATGAAACACAAGTCTGAAACATTTGAAAAGTTCAAAGAATTTCAGAGTGAAGTGGAAAATCGTCGTAACAAGAAAATAAAGTTTCTACGATCTGATCGTGGAGGAGAATATTTGAGTTACGAGTTTGGTTTACATTTGAAACAATGCGGAATAGTTTCGCAACTCACGCCACCCGGAACATCACAACGAAATGGTGTGTCCGAACGTCGTAATCGTACTTTACTAGATACGGTGCAATCTATGATGTCTCTTACTGATTTACCGCTATCATTCTGGGGTTATGCTTTAGAGAAGGCCGCATTCACGTTGAATAGGGCACCATCAAAATCCATTGAGACGACGCCTTATGAACTGTGGTTTGGCAAGAAACCAAAGTTGTCGTTTCTTAAAGTTTGGGGCTGCGATGCTTATGTGAAGAAACTTCAACCAGATAAGCTCGAACCTAAATCGGAGAAATGTGTCTTCATAGGCTACCCAAAGGAAACTATTGGGTACACCTTCTATCACAGATCTGAGGGCAAGATTTTCGTTACTAAAATTGGATCCTTTCTAGAGAAGGAGTTTATCTCGAAAGAAGTGAGTGGGAGGAAAGTAGAACTTGATGAGGTAACTGTACCTGCTCCCTTATTGGAAAGTAGTTCATCACAAGAACCGGTTCCTGTGACAACTACACCAATTAGTGAGGAAGCTAATGATATTGATCATGAAACTTCAGATCAAGTTTCTACTGAACCTCGTAGGTCTACCAGAGTAAGATCCGCACCAGAGTGGTACGGTAATCCTATTCTGGAAGTCATGTTACTTGACCATGATGAACCTACGAACTATGAGGAAGCGATGATGAGCCCAGATTCCGCAAAATGGCTAGAGGCCATGAAATCTGAGATGGGATCCATGTATGAGAACAAAGTATGGACTTTGGTTGACTTGCCCGATGATCGGCAAGCCATTGAGAATAAATGGATCTTTAAGAAGAAGACTGACGCTGATGGTAATATAACTGTCTATAAAGCTCGACTTGTTGCAAAAGGTTTTCGACAAGTTGAAGGGGTTGACTACGATGAGACTTTCTCACTCATAGCGATGCTTAAGTCTATCCGAATCATGTTAGCTATTGCTACATTTTATGATTATGAAATTTGGCAAATGGATGTCAAAACTGCATTCTTGAATGGATTTCTGGAAGAAGAGTTGTATATGATGCAACCAGAAGGTTTTGTTGATCCAAAAGGTGCTAACAAAGTGTGCAAGCTCCAGCGATCCATTTATGGACTGGTGCAAGCATCTCGGAGTTGGAATAAACGCTTTGATAGTGTGATCAAAGCATATGGTTTTATACAGACTTTTGGAGAAGCCTGTATTTACAAGAAAGTGAGTGGGAGCTCTATAGCATTTCTGATATTATATGTAGATGACATATTATTATTTGGAAATGATATAGAATTTCTGGATAGCATAAAGGGATACTTGAATAAAAGTTTTTCAATGAAAGACCTCGGTGAAGCTGCTTACATATTGGGCATCAAGATTTATAGAGATAGACCAAGACGCTTAATAGGACTTTCACAAAGCACATACCTTGATAAAATTTTGAAAAAGTTCAAAATGGATCAGGCAAAGAAAGGGTTCTTGCCCGTGCTACAAGGTGTGAAGTTGAGTCAGACTCAATGCCCGACCACTGCAGAAGATAGAGAGAAAATGAAAGATGTTCCCTATGCTTCAGCCATAGGCTCTATCATGTATGCAATGCTGTGTACCAGACCTGACGTATGCTTAGCAATAAGCTTGGTAGGAAGGTACCAAAGTAATCCAGGAGTGGATCACTCGACAGCAGTCAAGAACATCCTAAAATACCTGAAAAGGACTAAGGATATGTTTCTCGTATATGGAGGTGACAAAGAGCTAATCATAAATGGTTACGTCGATGCAAGCTTTGACACTGATCCGGACGATTCTAAATCGCAAACCGGATACGTATTTTTATTAAACGGTGGAGCTGTAAGTTGGTGCAGTTCTAAACAAAGCGTCGTGGCGGGATCTACATGTGAAGCGGAGTACATAGCTGCTTCGGAAGCAGCAAATGAAGGAGTCTGGATGAAGGAGTTCATTTCTGATCTAGGTGTCATACCTAGTGCATCGGGACCAATGAAGATCTTCTGTGACAATACTGGTGCAATTGCCTTGGCAAAGGAATCCAGATTTCACAAGAGGTCCAAGCACATCAAGAGACACTTCAATTCCATCCGGGACCAAGTCCAAGTGGGAGACATAGAAATTTGCAAGATACATACGGATCTGAATATTGCAGACCCGTTGACTAAGCCTCTCTCATGAGCAAAACATGATCAGCACCAAGACTCCATGGGTGTTAGAATCATTACTATGTAATCTAGATTATTGACTCTAGTGCAAGTGGGAGACTGAAGGAAATATGCCCTAGAGGCAATAAAAAAGTTATTATTTATTTCCTTATTTCATGATAAATGTTTATTATTCATGCTAGAATTGTATTAACCGGAAACATGATACATGTGTGAATACGTAGACAAACATAACGTCACTAGTATGCCTCTACTTGACTAGCTCATTAATCAAAGATGGTTATGTTTCCTAACCATAGACATGTGTTGTCATTTGATTAACGGGATCACATCATTAGGAGAATGATGTGATTGACATGACCCATTCCGTTAGCCTAGCACTTGATCGTTTAGTATGTTGCTATTGCTTTCTTCATAACTTATACATGTTCCTGTAACTATGACATTATGCAACTCCCGTTTACCGGAGGAACACTTTGGGTGCTACCAAACGTCACAACGTAACTGGGTGATTATAAAGGAGTACTATAGGTGTCTCTAATGGTACATGTTGGGTTGGCATATTTCGAGATTAGGTTTTGTCACTCCGATTGTCGGAGAGGTATCTCTGGCCCCTCTCGGTAATGCACATCACTATAAGCCTTGCAAGCAATGTGACTAATAAGTTAGTTACGGGATGATGCATTACATAACGAGTAAAGAGACTTGCCGGTAACGAGATTGAACTAGGTATTGGATACCGACGATCGAATCTCGGGCAAGTAACATACCGATGACAAAGGGAACGATGTATGTTGTTATGCGGTTTGACCGATAAAGATCTTCGTAGAATATGTAGGAACCAATATGGGCATCCAGGTTCCGCTATTGGTTATTGACCGAGAATAGTTCCAGGTCATGTCTACATAGTTCTCGAACCCGTAGGGTCCGCACGCTTAACGTTACGATGACAGTTTTATTATGAGTTTATAAGTTTTGATGTACCGAAGTTTGTTCGGAGTCCAGGATGTGATCACGGACATGACGAGGAGTCTCGAAATGGTCAAGACATAAAGATTGATATATTGGACGGCTATATTCGGACACCGAAAGTGTTCTGGGCGTTTTCGGAGAA